>NC_082691.1:90084486-90358854 GCF_949987515.2 Delphinus delphis
AAATGAAGAAAACAATAGCAAAAATCAATAAAACTACTAAAAGCTGTTTCTTTGAAAGCTGGTTCTTTCTTGCCTCTGCAACCTTCTCACATTGCTGCTTCTGCTTGGAAAGGTACTCCAGTTCTCTATTAGATTCTTGGACACTAAGTTGCTAAGATTCAACTCAAGTGTCAACTGCTTTTTGAAGTTATATTTGTGGTACCTAAAGTTGTAATGACATCCTTATTTATAGCACACTATGCCCTTGACTCCCAGGACCACACGTGACCTCTTCTTCCTTTAGGTGTCTGCTGTTACATAAACTCCTGCCACAGCAATCACAACACTTTGTGCACTTGTTTTACATTTTACTAAATATGGTGACAGCAGTAACCATGTTTATCAGTCTCTGAAATCACAAGGCCTTGCAGTGTCAATAACAGGCTATCAAATGATATTAGAAAAATTAAATGTTTTTTAAAATTAATTGATATAGACAGGGACTGTACACATACAATAAAGGACTAGGCTCACCTGCTGATAGTTACAGCATGATTCTGATTGTGATAGTTTCCTGGAGGAGGAAAAGGTTGCTACAGCCAAGTTAAGTGGCCCAAGTAGAGAGACAGGCCATTTGTCATTTGTCATTCTAGGGAGTAAAAAAGCTTTAAAACCTCACCAGTAATTTCTTCATTTTCAAAAGTTACCGTTTTAGACAATCAAGTATTATTTGATAGTTAAGTTGTAGAATATGGGGAATGTTTAAAAAAATTCATCATACTATCTCTGCCCTTGAATAGAATAGTTTACAATGTAGCTAGAAAGATAAGATATACTGGCATGAAACAAGAGTGCATCTTTATCTACTTCTTACTTCAGATAGCTCAATGCTGCTTTATACCACCAGGTTTTTTTGTGTGTTTTTTTAAGAATTACCACCAGTTCTTAATCTGGACAAATAGGCCAGAAAACTGGATTAGTAACATTTTAAGAATGAAACTCTTAAACTTGTACTCAGGTTATCTGACATTATCTTGACAGAAGGCTTTGGTGGCAAAGATGATAATTATAATTATACTAATCAATTGTTAAAACACTACGCAGCTTTGTTTCAGTGCAAAATTTATCAAATCAATTAAAAAATTAGCATTTAGATACACACATGACATCTTGGCGGACATTTCTGTATTATGTTGCTAGATACTGTTTCACAACCTTGGAATATAACCACTATCTCAGCAATAAAAATTTAGCAACCATGGTTTGGTATATTCAACTCACTTTTGGAAAGAAAGTGGGTTAGAATCAAGTACAAAAGGAATGCCTGAATAAATATATCTGATATTAAATGTCCCAACAAGGACTCTTAAAATGTAAAGGAACAAAGCAATTCTTTGTGCTCTCCCTTTAACCACTTGATTAACTCTTATTCAATTGTTTCCGTGAAGCCCTTCTGGAGTTTCCAGGACAGCTGGCTCCCTCTCTTCCTGTATGCCCCCTGGCACGTTGCTGATCATACTTCAAGGTGTATACTGGGTTGGTCAAAAAGTTTGTTCGGTTTTAAGTAAAAATAAAAGACACATTTTTCATTTTCACCAAGAACTTTACTGAATGGATTCATTAACCAAATGAACTTTTTGGCCAACCCAGTACTACAGCTTGGCTCATCCAAAGTCTAGCGCAAACCCCTTTTTTCTGTGCTTTCCTCTCCTATAGAGGCTGAAAAGGCACTGAATCCCCAGACTCCCTTAAAGCTACAGGTGGCCATCTGGCACAAAGCTGGCATCTCGTGGATAGCTTTCCTTTTCCAATAAAGCCTCAGGGAGGAGAGTGTCCTTAACTGTTTCCCTTCTCCCTGCCCCAAACAGACACAATGCCTGGAGGTTCAGCAGTCATCTTGCAACCGTAAGGAGTGGGGAAGACAGGGGAGAAGAGAGTGTGGGGTACTGAGGACAAGTGGAGCCAGCTACTCAGCCCTGGACTGCTTACCTTCAGGCATTTCATTAAGAGCCACTTGTTTTTTTTCTAAGTTGAGATATAATTGACATAGACCATTATATTAGTTTTAGTTGTACAACATGACGATATGATGTATGTATATATTGCAAAATTCACCACAATAAGGTTAGTTAACATCCATCACTGTAGAGTTACGATTTTTTTTTCCTTCTGATGAGAGCTTTTAAGCCTTACTGTCTTCACAGCTTTCAGGTATATAATACAGTACTAAGGATAGCTACCGTGCCATTGTTGCATCCCCAGGACTGACTTACCTGATAATTCTAGGCCTCTAACCTTTTGACCCCACACACCCTCCACCCAGCCACCTGCCTCTAGCAACCATCAATCTAATCTGTTCTCTGTATCTGAGTTTGTTTCGTTTTTGTTGTAGATTCCATATATAAGTGAGATCATACAGTATTTTTCTCTGACGTATTTCATTTAGCGTAATGCCTTCAAGGTCCATCCATGTTGTCACCTAGAGATTATCATACTAAGTGAAGTCAAAGACAAATTTATGGTTTCACTTTTATGTGGAATCTAAAAAACAGTACAAATGAACTTATTTACAAAGCAGAAACAGACTCACAGACTTAGAAAACAAACTTATGGTTACCAAAGGGGAAGGGTGAGGAGGGATAAATTGGGAGTATGGGATTAACAGATGCACCTACCATATATAAAATAGATAAATAACAAGGATGTATGTATAGAACAGGGAACTATATTCAATATCTTGTAAGGGAAAAGAATTTCTAAAAGTATATAGATATACACACACATATATATGTATAACCAGATCACTTTGCTGTACACCTGAAACTAACACAATATTGTAAATCAACTATACTTCAATTTAAAAAAATTGTGAATCACTATATTGTATACCTGTAACTTATATAATATTGTACATCAACTACACTTCAAGATAAGAAAAAGCAGGTGGTGTGGTTCAAGGACATACTGAACCTGGCCACCCAATTTTACCACAAATTAGCTGTGTAACTTTAGGCAAGTACCTTAACCTTTCTGTGCTACTTTCTGCAAATAAAATGGTAAACCTAACATGATTTCGGCAGTAACTCCTAGATCAAAAATTCTCTTAATCTCTCTTAAAAATAAGAACTAATTATACAATGGAATATTATTCAGCCACAAAAAAGAAGAGCCACTTTCTTGTTTAAATCTCTGTAGTAGGAGTTTTTGTTACAGTTGAACCCTACTTCCCTTACAGCACTTGTCATAGTCCTTTATTATCTGTTAACTGTGCTTCATTGGATATGAAACCATAGGACCAGGTGTTAAATCTTGCTTTCCTAACTTCAATGCCATGCTCCTCATCTGCACCCCCTCTGCCTCTCTAAACAACATGCTAACCATGCAACAGGGAATGACATGTATTCTACATTTCTCTTCATTTTATTTCTCCTTTGGAGACAGTGAGTACAGTTCATTTTCAGTTGCATATATAATGGTCTTAGATTTGTTCTTATGTTACCCCTTGTGAAAATATGATTTTTAACATCTCCACTGTAGTCATATCTAGCAAAAACAGAAAGATCATTTCAAGGTTTCAGAGAGAAATTCATCATGGAAATACAAGGGATGGGAGAAAGTATAAATGAGCCTTCAAATTACTTCTCTCCAAAGACATTCAGATAGTGAGCCAATATATTACCTATGATGTGGTACACTGTAAGTTTTGGATGAAAAGTTTGTTTATATTTGAAACAGTCATTTTCATAAAGCTTGCTTTTCAGGGAACCCTCATTCTTGCAGCAAGTCTTCCCTTTTCTGAGAAATACATCAAAGTCATCTGCATCAATCCTAACTGGTCTTAGTATTTACTGAGAATTTATGATGAGCTCAGTATTGCCGTCAATGACTTGCATACAGTGTCTCTTCTAACTACTTGGCTACACTGAGAGGCAGTGTAATGTAGTGGTTACAGACACAAGCTCTGGAGCCAAAGTGATGGGGTTTGAATCCTAACTCTCCTCCTATCGAGCTGTGTGATCCTGGGAAAGCTTCCTAATGCCCTGGGCCTCAGTTTCCCCAATGGTAAAATGGGGGATAAAAATCGTACCTACTTCATAGGATTACTGTGATGATTAACTGAATTAATACATGTAAAGCACTTAAATGACATTTCCTATGTATAAGTACTATTTTAACTATGAGCTAATTTACCTGCTCATCAACTCTATGTGATGAGTACTGGCCCCATGTTGCAGAAGAGGATGCTTAGACTGAGATGATAAGGAATTTATTCAAAGCCCCAAAGGTATTAGGAAGGAGAACTCAGAACCAAACTTGGGGGTGTGTGATGTCACAACACACAGTTTATGTCACTAACAGAAACTATCTAAAATAATGATGCACTCCAGTCTAAAAGAGCTAAATAGGTAAAAAAACAATGAGCTTACAATGGGCATACTTGTGGATGAGATTTGTGAGATATATCAAAACAGCATATTCTTCAGTTATTTAGGGGGGTAAGTTTTCTAGCTGTATCAATTCTGCTAGTCCTTCTCTAACACAGTTTCTTAAACTAAGGCAATTCAGAAAGGCATTGCTCAGTTCTTTGCAGGTCATCTGTCCTAAAATTTTTTTGAAACCAAACCTGCCCATGTTATATGGAGAACTCTGGGGATTCCAAGTAATCATAAAATGTGTGCTTGAGAATGTGTGAAACTGTTTAGATTTTACTGGGAGTGGAACAGTGAGCAATTTGAGTAAAAAAATGTTTCTACCTACCAGCACACCTACTTATTTAGGCTGAAAGGGTTGACTTCTAAGTCCTTATATCTTACGCACTTGATTCTCAATTCAAGCAGCAAAATCTGTACCGTAGATCCTTCTTGAGGATTTGACAATGCTGGTATTTGAGAGGGGTATTCAAATTTTATTATTAACTGGCCGCTTGATTTTTTAAAATACAGCATGGAAAATACATGGGGCAAAATCATCAATGTTATCAGATAAGGTGGTTTTCTATATTTTCTTAACAGACTGATTTTTAGTACTTTTTCTTCTCTACAGCAATTGTACATAAGACGTTAATCATTTTGACTTTCTTTTTATAAAAGGAAGGTTGTTGAGTAAACCTTTGTTTCTCACTCATTTGTCCCACACAGTGAATATACAGAGTGGTCTGAAACAGCTGTGCCTCACTAACATCAGAGTTGCACAAGCATCAGTGGTTACATATTTCCGTTGTAAGGTTACAGCAGATATCCTAAGGAGGTAAATTCTTTTTTTTTTTTAACATCTTTATTGGGGTATAATTGCTTTACAATGGTGTGTTAGTTTCTGCTTTATAACAAAGTGAATCAGTCATACATAAACATATGTTCCCATATGTCTTCCCTCTTGCGTCTCCCTCCCTCCCACCCTCCCTATCCCACCCCTCCAGGCTGTCACAAAGCACTGAGCTAAGGAGGTAAATTCTTTGACACAGTATAAAGCCGAGAAATGATGGAAAACAAAAAAGCAAAGTTTCTTTTGGACTTTTCTCTCTCAGATATAGCTTCGTATTATCACTAACAACAAATGGGTTTATAATAACAAGTATACTGTCAGTTTGTTTCTGTAATCTAAGAATAAAACAGTAATTATAATGTTTTAAAAACTTTCATTAAATTTTCAGTTCATGAGATCTGTGATTCTCTCATGCTGGGGTAATTTTTCTATTTATTTGTTTAAAAGAATTCTTGTTTTAATAGGAGGTTGACTGGTCATTTTTAATATACAGTATATAAAGGACAGAGTATAAACCACACTAGAGTAAATGACTGAAAGCTTACGTGTCTGAATTCTAAATGATAGCGAACTTAAAGGTTAACTTGTATTATCTTTTAAAGATGTTAAGTATTTCCCCTTTCCCCACAATATCCTTTAGTGGATTATTTAGAAACAGTTTTCCTTAGAAAATAAGGATACTTCTTAAAATCCTTTATTATCAAAGGGATTACATAGATTATAAAGAATTTTAATAAGTATAAATATTATAGAAATTTGGTATATATTAAATACTATATACTGTACTGTTAAAGGAAATGTCTAACATGATAGTGTATTAATGCTACAGGTAAACTATTATTTCTCTTAGAGAACTGTTTCTTTAACTACACAGAAACTAGATGATTTCAAATTATATGTAACTGAAAAATAAATGAATTTTGGACTTATGAACATCCATTGATTATAACATTATAGTTCAAGAGTACCACTTCAAGATTAACTCTCTTCTAAATAATGTGTTCATGCAACGCTGCTATTATTCAGGTATCTGAGATTCTAATCAGGAAGATCAGTTCAGTAATATTTTTATACATCTTTTAAATATCTCTTTTATTCCAAAAATTTCCTGTTAAGATTTTTTTAGGGCAAAGAAGGAGGAACCTTATTCAACCGTGAGATAATTATGATTCAAAATGACAGGTGCTTACACCGTCTGTTTTTGCTTTCATAACATCAGGCTGAAGTCTGTTAGGCTTGGCCTTTTTAATGACTGCTGTGCAGCTGCCACTTCTTCTGTTTCATACTCTCACTTGGGCTTCTTACTCCCTGGGACCACTCAATTACCCAGGATGCTTCTCGAGCCTGCATTTTTTACCTGCTTCATCAGTTTCCTTTCACCAGTTTTACTAATGTTTCTCATGTACTCTGGATTTGGTGAGAATACCAGGAGTTTTGTTCATTTCCCTTGCTTCTTGTTATTATTTAACAGTTCTATAGTTTTAGCTTAATTAATTAATCAATCTATTTATTGGCTGCATTGGGTCTTCATTGCTGCGCGTGGGCTTTTCTCTAGTTGCGGCGAGTGGGTGCTACTCTTTGTTGCAGTGCAAGGGCTTCTCATTGTGGTGGTTTCTCTTGTTGCAGAGCATGGGCTTCAGTAGTTGTGGCTCGCGGGCTTAGTTGCTCTGTGGCATGTGGGATCCTCCCAGACCAGGGCTCGAACCCGTGTCCCTTGCATTGGCAGGCGGATTCTTAACCACTGCACCACCAGGGGAGCCTTGTTTTAGCTTATTTTAAATGTTCATGTTTGTTTTGTATTTCAATATTTGTTTAGATTTATTCACATACTGACTTCTTGCATACCTCCTTCAGTCTTCACCTCTGGGTCTCATTTGTTTCTTCCTGAAAGCACATCCAACTCTTCACTCATCTGTTCCTCAAGGGTACTGACCACTTCTGGGCTTCAAGCTGCCTTGGATCAACTCCTACCTTTCACAACAGTCCTCTCATGCTCGTGTTTGGGAATGTTTTCTTCTTCAACTCCATCCTACCTGCCTTCTGTCTCTCAAGGCTTCATTATAATTTCTTGTCTAATGAACCCTGCTGTCTTATGGTCTAAAACAGATGTTGATTCATTCATTTTAAAAACATCTTTTCTGTCATCAGAGGGCAAAAAGGAGATACCATGGCATGTGCTCAGACCTCAGGCTTCAAGTGGAAGTCCCACAAGTGTTGATCGCTACATTTTTTTCATTCATGAATGTATCAATTAAAAATCAGGCCAAATATCTTTTACCTGTGGAAATATACATAATCATTTCTCATAGCTATCCCTGACAGTAAGTCTGAAAGCCACTCTCAAGTAGTAGAAAGAACATGGGTTTTTGAGTCATATAACTTGGAGCAAATCTTGATTTCATTATATTCTATTAGACTTCAGGTAGTTATTTAACCTCCTCAGGACAGATGGTCACCTCATCCATAAAATGGAGATGATTATACTTATGTATTTGGAGATTATATAAACAAAGATTATATTAGATTTCCCACAGATGTTACTTTCCTCTTTTGCTATATGGACAATAAAGAATTAAATGTTTTAAATTTTTACTTGTGTCATAAACTTCATCTTCCATCGCATTAAAGTTTTTTTAAAAAGTCCAGTAAGTAATACAGCATATAGCATAGAGTTTGATTTTATACATTCTACCATTCTTTTGTTTTCTGTAATTTTTGTGTTTCTCTATTAGTTGTGATCATATTGAGTTTTAAAATTTATTGTTTTGGCTTTTTTCCTATGCTAACGATATACCAGTGGAATAATGTAGTCGACCCTTGAACAGCATGGTGGGGGGAGGTTAAGGGCGCTGACCCTCTCTGTAGTTGAAAATCCACTTGTAACTTACAGTCGGCCTTTCATATCTGCAGTTCCTCCACATTTGTGGATTCAACCAACCATGCATCGTGCAGTATATGCAGCATTTACTACTGAATAAAATCTGTGTGTAAGTGGACTGGTTCAATACAAACCTTTGCTGTTCACGCATCAGTTGTACATTAGAGATTCAATGAATGTGGAAAACTTCTAAACTACATACAATAGTAATTGATAAAGATTCTACTTTTGATAAAAGACAGAATAAACCAGATTTCATAATACAAACATTGACTGCACTTTAAAAAAGTGCACTGGAATAGCCTTATTTTAGCAATTAAGGATTTTTTAAAGAGCACAGTTTCCCCCCTCAAAAATTTGGTTAACAGAACTATAGGGTACACATTAAAGGAGCTTATGCAAAAATAAAATTGAAGTAATTAATTTTGAAAAAAGAACTAAATTTTATGTTGCTTTCAAAAAGGTAAAAAAAAAAACCTTTCATCTAAAATCAATAACAGCTCTACATGGTTACAAATGGTCTGCCATCAATACAGCCATCTCTGAATGTCACTTGTTTAGCTATAAAAATTAAGGATCAGACACAAATGAAAGAATATTATGGGCACAAGTAAAATTAAAAAACTACTTAAAAGTCAGGAAACTCAACTTATAACCAGTAATTCAGCAACACAGCACATATTTATAAAGACCCTTCTGGGATAACATATCAGGGGCCTAATGTACATTCAAATCAAGCCAGCTTTTCATGAACTTATTTTATGTAGAAGATTCTATCTTATAGCCACAAGGTCTCGGTCACCTAGAGCATCATGTTTTGGGAATAAGAAATATGGAACAACGGTTTTGGCTCTATCATAAGAATAATTACATCTTGTTCTGTTTGTCCTAGGAGGAAAGAGAAGCTTATCAGAAAGAAATACAGCTCTGACCTACAGTTTGAGATCTGGCTAGGAGGGAGGAGCTTGCTTAGGGGCATTTCATTTAGTAAATGACCAGAGCCCTAAGCTAAAAAGGATCCCATGGAGTTTTTTATTTTCAGAGAAGAAAACCCTTGGCTAGATAGAAAAGGTCAGGGAAAGAGGGAGAAAGAAGGGGAAGGAAGGAACCATTCATTTCTTGTTTGTTTTAATTCTGACTTATGAATTTATTAATTTGTAATTGATATAGCTGACATATAATACTATTAGTTTAAGGTATACAACATAATGATTTGATATGTTTATATACTGTGAAATGATTACCACAATAAGTTTAATTAATATCACTTCACATAGTTTAAAAATTGTTTTCCTTTGATGAGAACTTTAAAGATCTACCCTATTAGCAACTTTCAAATATATCAATAATACAGTATTAACTGTTTCTTTTGCTCTACACTTAGCAGATAGATTGAGGCCAAGGGAATTAAGTCAACACTGAGGAAGAGCTGAGAAATATCCAAAAGAGAAGTCAGATGCTGGTCACGTGACTTATGCCCATGGACAAGCTGTGCCTCGACTGTGGACCTATGTGAGTCAACACGATCTCTTTAATGCTTAAGCCTGTGTGAGCCGGGTTTAGTTACTTGCAATACAGGGTCCTAACCAACAAAATACTGAAATTATAAAAATCTTTCATGAAATGTAAATTTATATCTGTAGCCTTCGACAACGAGTTTTTAACATAATATGCAAAAATATTCCCCCAGGGATGAAATTATCCAGTAGTTTTCAAAGGTACTTTTTAATCTTTTCATGGGTGTTGTGGAGGAATAGACAGTAAGGAGAAAGACAGTGGCTGGAAATCTTTGTGAGTACATCCTACCACAGATCCTGGATCCATTACAGTGGCAAAGAATAATATCCCCCTTTATTTTGGCTTTTCATATCAGTACGGTGTATAATATGGAAAAACTCCTGTCGCCATATGCCAAAACCTCCCAACCCCTCCCCTGGTGGTTTTTCAAAAACCACCACCACCACACATTTAAAGGAATCCGGTAGTTGTGTTTAACATGAAGGTATGGGTAAACCCCCTAGTTTTAGAGGACCTGAATTAACTGCTTTCAGACAGTATCTTTGAAAAGTGAAGTGTTGAGACAAATGTGCTACTTTCTCAATGTTCTCCAAATCTTACTGAAGTTCAATCTATGAAGCATAAAATCCTCTTTAGTCGTAGAGGTAATAAGAGCTACTATTTATTGAGTACTTATTATGTGTCAGATACTGTGGCAAAATGCTTCATATACATTTACTCATTTAATTTCTAATTCTTCTTTTAGCAGGGCTTATTTTTAAAATTCCAAATGAAATGTTATGAACAGCACTTTCCAGATTATGGCCATAAATGATAACCTTGGGATTGATACTGGTGCCTTATTTTATGAAGATTTCTTGTCTTCCAAGATTTGCAGGTCCCATCTTATACACCTAGAATGGCTGCAACTGACTGGTTAATTTCTGAGGCTGGACATTGAACTTCATCTAAGAGCTTGTAATAGCAAAGGTAAAACACTGGAAAACTACAAATTTACCATGATCTCAATCACATCAAGAAACCAGCTGACTTGGAGAGCCCTTACAGCAATCTGCCTCTAATAATCTTGCTCAGTACGTACTACAGAAAATGAAGTTTATACAAATTTCAAACCAGCGTTACTCAAAGCGTGGTATGTGAATATGGTACCAGTCTGCAAACTGTTACTAGCATGGGACAACATTTTCTATATTACTGATTATTAACTACAATGCCTAGTTTGGCTAACGTTTTTTAAATAGCAAGATATTCTTGATGAAGGAGAGACTGTGTTGACTTATTTTCTAGCCCAA
Organism: Delphinus delphis; assembly: GCF_949987515.2. Taxonomy (NCBI): domain Eukaryota; kingdom Metazoa; phylum Chordata; class Mammalia; order Artiodactyla; family Delphinidae; genus Delphinus; species Delphinus delphis. The sequence continues at coordinate 90,095,416 of NC_082691.1, forward strand.
CCTCTTTACCCACCATGAACTGGTAACAAACAGCTTGTGGACCAGCTGTTTTGAGCAACATTGCTCTAGGCCTCAATTTTGGATATTACCTCTAGTTTTTCTGTCCCTGATGCCACACAAAATTTAAGTAAATTAACAACCAAATACTTAGCTTAAACAGTTACATAGTAATGGAAAAAGCAATAAAAATCAGCAATTGACCTCACCTTTGACAGAAGCAATTTCACACAGGAAACATGACCTTCATAGACGGCAGACAGAAGAGGTGTAATATGATGTTTATCTGGAGCCTATGAAATAATAAAGATATAGATCACCTCATCCATTTTTCATTTATTCCTTCCTTCTAGATCTAATTAGGGAATGCCCATAAATATTTCAAAATCGGTGTTTACCCATTTTTAGCCTCTTAGGAGCTGCTAGAGGCCCAAGCCCACACGCAGTTTCTCCTTGGGAGTCAGCCTAGTGAAACAGATGGAGCAGGGCTTTGACCCCATCTCAAATCTGGGCTCTGCCACTTACTGCATGACTAATTACTTAACCTCTCTGAGCCTCAACTCCGCATTACTGTAGACGTGCCAATGTGGTGCAGGAAGGGAATCTCGAGAGGGGTGGAACATAGCCAATGAAGAGGTAAAAGATTGCCACAATTGGGCCACGTGACATGGTATCCCCTGAGATGTGAAAAGTTCATCTCACTTGCTGTCATGGTTACTTAAACATTTTTCTAAAACTCTGAAATGCAACAGCTACAAAAGGCAAGAGTCAAGAGATGACTGCTGTCTGACTTTTGTCCAAAAATCCAGTTTAGATTTCTCATGACTGCAGAGCCCTATGCTCCATTGGGTGATAGCTATTTGCCACCTACAGATAGTGCTAACGCTCACATTGCTTTAGAACTTGAAAAGGAAACATCTACCCCCCAGTTTTATCAGTTAAAAAAAAATCAACTTGTTCTGCATTTTAAAAAAATCACAACTATGTATTTCTAAGTTACAGAAATTTGGTATAATTTCAGACTATATTCTTACTTCATATGAGGTTTCCACCAGTAACTATTTTATAAATCTACAGAAAACAATTACCCAAAAGCATACAAGAATTTTTTTCTAGAATGACAGTGTTCTTTACATACATTAATATCTGCTCCTTTCAGCAGCAGAAATTCCAGGATTTCAAGCTGCCCACAATCTGCTGCATAATGAAGAGGCTTCCTTCCACCTTCTAGTGTCCGGTTGACGTCTTCTCCCTTATAAAAGAAGCCAAATGAAAACAATATTCATAAGGATGGTAGACTGAAGAAGGGAACTGAGGCACCTGCTATTTTTACTTTCTTAAAGCTGCAAGGGTTTCATGAAAGAATTACATTTCTTGCAACGTGAAATAAGTAACCAAGAACTTTAAATTCTGTACAAATAGCACACAGCATGACAGCAATTCAAATCATGATTAGTCAAGCTGAAAACAATAAAAAAATGCTAAATGTAATGAAATCTATTATTGTGCTCTATTTCTAAGGAGTTCAATCAGCACGATGTCAAGATGTGGCCACCAAAGACTGATGAGTTCAAATACTTAGATTTTACACAGATCATATGACATGTATTTTAATACTTCAGAGAAAGCATCACTACTTTGATGGAGGCAGACATCATCACAAGGTAATGAGTATTAGCTATTAAGAATTCATTTCATTCATTCAGCATTTAAGCGCTATTGTATGGCCGGCTCTGTGCACACAGCGGACAATAGTGAGCAAAATCAGAAATGGCTGCTGACTGCACGGAGCTTACCATCCAGTGTGGGAGGCAGATTTTAATCAAATAATCACATGACTAAACATAATGACGATAACAATACCTACATCTAATGGAGTTGTGGTGAGGGTTAAACTAAATGATCCATGTAGAGCACTTAAGATATTATAGCTAATATTAATAGAAATATGATTAGCTATTATAAGTTACCTATGTACATATGAGATATACTCAAATTCTGAATGAAATCCATTACTCAGTCTTTTCTTTTTAATGTTAAGGGTCACTATAAAGATAATGCATCAGTTTTTCAAACAATGAAGTTATTAAATTCAAACAACAATTTGAAATCTTTAAATATATAGAGGTATTTTTTTTTTCCATTAAGGAAAAAGTTTAACTCCAGGGTTTTACATCCTCCAGTAAGTATCAGAGTGAGCTATATTATCTTACTTATTGTTCAAGGGCTGGTACTTAAATAAAAAAAAAAAAAAAGCATTCCAAGAGGTGAGATCACGTGCCTGTCACAACAATCAGTGGAGGCATCAGAGCTTTAAGTCAGGAAACGAAATTACACAGTGTTCCCGAGTTCCAGGCCAGATGTATATTTCAAATATATTGTCTCTGTGGAGGATCAAGAATTTCATCAAAAATAATTGTCCTCTTTTGAATTAATAATAAAACAACCCTTTTCTGTTAAGAGTACTTGAGTAATTCACAGAAGTAACTTCTAATGGGTTGCTTATTCAAGTTAACATGTGATATTTACAGTAAAATAGGGCCTCTTATAAAGTATATGAATATAGAAGAAAGGTGTATAACATACTTAAGATCAACGAAGGCTGGGTTAGAGCTCCAATTCTACCAGTCAGTTGTAGGACCTTAGACTAGTTACTTTCTAAATCTTTGTTTTCTTATCTGTAAAATGGGACTAAAAATAAACCTCACGGGAGGGGGGGGGTGTTAGTGTATCATCAAATGAGATAATCCATGTAAAGTATCTAACACACTACCTCACAGGGTAATATGTTTAATAGAGGTTAAGTATTATTGCTGTGCATTCCTAATGTTGGTTTATACTGGTTCTAAAAGATTATCCAAAATTAGGTTAATGCAGGTTTCTGCATAATGGCTGAAATACAAAGATATGATTTATTACAATATACTTTATATTCAGAAACAAATTTAAACGTAAGGGTGACTTGGGGTACCACCTTAGTCTTTATTCACAACTGTAGAAATGTGAGGCTTTGAGGCAAAGAGGTACTCCTTCAAATGATTTGGATAAAACTAGTTTTCCTTTCATTATTATTTCTTTTCCATTATTTACATTAACTGGAGAGGATTAACTGGAGAGGATTAACTGGATAGGCCTTTCAGTGAAACAAAGTAAAGAAATAACTGCAGTAAGTATTCAACAAGATAGCTTTGTCAAAAAGGTATTTTCCTGGGTTTCCCTGGTGGTGCAGTGGTTGAGAGTCCGCCTGCCAATGCGGGGGACACGGGTTCGTGCCCCGGTCAGGGAGGATCCCACATGCCGCGGAGCAGCTGGGCCCGTGAGCCATGGCCGCTGAGCCTGCGTGTCCGGAGGTTGTGCTCCGCGACAGGAGAGGCCACAACGGTGGGAGGCCCGCGTACCGCAGAGAGAAAAAAAAAAAGATATTTTCCTGAGTCAAAATATGCACTATCTTCCTTCCTTACTTAGTACAAGCATGCAAAATGCATATGAAAAGGAACTGTTGTGAGTTTAAACTTTCTCCTTTATCCCTGCAGATGCTGCTTTACAATTCTTATTTTAGCAGACAAAAGTGACAATACTGGAAAGGCTTTGTGTGAATGACAGGAAAGAAAGGATCTTCTTCTGCAGGCCTTTGCAAAAGCAGTACTTACTGAGAAATTTATAGTACTAAATGCCTGTATTGGAAAAGTAGAAAGGCCTCAAATTAACGATCTTTGTACTTCTACCTTAAGAAACGAGGGGGAGGGCTTCCCTGGTGGCGCAGTGGTTAAGAGTCCACCTGCCGATGCAGGGAACACGGGTTCGTGCCCCGGTCCGGGAAGATCCCACATGCTGCGGAGCAGCTGGGCCCGTGAGCCATGGCCACTGAGCCTGCGCGTCTGGAGCCTGTGCTCCGCAACAGGAGAGGCCACAACAGTGAAAGGCCCGTGTACCGCAAAAAAAAAAAAAAAAAAAAAAAAAAAAGTAGGGGGAGAAATGACATATGGAAATCTCTGTACCTTGCTCAGTTTTGCTATGAACCTAAAAATGCTCTAAAAAATAAAGTCTATTAAAAAATTAAATTCAAAATAAGCAGAAATCAATGAAATGAAAACAGGAAAATAATAGAAATCAAATCTGATTCTCTGAGATCAATACAACTGATAAATCTCTAGTCAGAATGATCAGGAAAAAAAATGACAGAAAGTGCTAATATTAGACCTCACAGACTATCTTCCCACAAAGAAACTCCCATGCCCCAGGTGGCTACACTGGTAAATTTTTACCAAACATTTAAGGAAAAAAAAAGTAATACCAATTCTACATGCTCTTCCAGAAAACAGAAAGCACCCAAACTCATTCTATGGGGTGAGCATTACTCTGATTCTAAAACGAGACAAAGACTTACAAGAAAAGAACACCACAGGCTAATGTCCCTCACGAACACAAATTCTAAACAAAATTTGAGCAAACTGAATCCAACAATATATAGAAAGTTTAATAATAGACCATGACCAAGTAGTGTTTACCCCAGGAATACAAGGTTGGTTGAATATTTGAAAAAGTCAGTCAACATAATTCACTATTTTAACATCTAAACAAAGAAAAATCATATAATCATCTCAAAAAGTATCTGACAAAATCCAACATCCTTTACTGATAAAAACTCAGTAAACTAGGAAAAGGAGGACACTTCCCTGGCCTAATAAGGGGCTTCTACAAAAAAAAGTACAATTAACATCATACTTAATTTGTGACAGATTGAATGCTTTTCTCCTAAAATCAGGAACAAGACAAGATGTCAGTTTCTACCTTCTATTCCACACTGTGCTGGAGGTTCTAACCAGTGCAACAGGGAACAAACAAACAAACCCCATCTCTTTTGAAAAGGAAGCAGTATAACTGTCTTTATTTGCAGATGGTGTGATTGTCTATGCAGAAAGTCCAATGGAATCTACCAAAGAGTTACTAGAACTAATAAGTAATTTTAGCAATGCTGAAGGACAAAAGATCAATATACCAAATCAACTGCATTTTTGTATAGCACTAGCAATTAATAATTGCAAAATTAATAATTGCAAATCAAAACCAATATTATTTACAATAGCATACAAATTTATGAAATACTTAGTAAGTCTAACAAAAAATGTACAATATCTATATACTGAAAACTACCAAACACTGTTGAAGAGAAATTAGAGGATCTAAATAAATAAATGGAGAGATACACAGCATGTTCATGGATTGGGAGACTCATTATTGTAAAGATGTCAATTTTCCACAGATTGATGTATAGAGTCAATGCAATACCAGTTAAAACTTTAGCAGGCTTTTTAAAAAGAAATTGACAGGACTTCCTTGGTGGCACAGTGGTTAAGAATCCACCTGCCAATGCAGGGGACACGGGTTCGAGCCCTGGTCCGGGAAGATCCCACATGCCGCGGAGCAACTAAGCCCATGTGCCACAACTACTGAGCCTGCGCTCTAGAGCCCGTGAGCCACAACTACTGAGCGCGCATGCCACAACTACTGAAGCCTGCGCGCCTAGAGCCCGTGCTCCGCAACAAGAGAAGCCACGGCAGTGAGAAGCCTGCGCACCACAACAAAGAGTAGCCCCGCTCTCCGCAACTAGAGAAAGCCTGTGCACAGCAACGAAGACCCAACGTAGCCAAAAATAATAAATTAAAAATTTTAAAAAGAAAGTGACAAACTGACCCTAAATTTCACATGGAAATACAAACAATCTATAACAGCCAAAACAACTTTGAAAAGAAAGAACAATTTGGAGAGCTAACACTACCTGATTTCAAGAATTATTAAAAACTGCAGTAATCAAGAAAGCATGGAATTGGCATAAAATTATAAAATATGCAAACATATATACTGATAGAAAGCAGATTAGTGGTTGCTTATTTGGGGGTAACAGAAGGGAGGGACTATGAAGGGGCACTTGAGGGTAATGAAATCTAGTCATTATCTGGACTATGGTGATGGTTTCATGATTGTATACGTGTCAAAACTTATCAAATTGCACTCTTTAAATATCTGCAGTTTCTTGCATTTCAATTACACCTCAGTAACATAGATTTTCCTAAATCAAGTCTCTGTGGCTCTAATTCTTGTAAAATGAGATGCTAACAAATCAATATTTGAGGTAGAATAGGTGTAGGAATGAGTAACAGTACCTTCATGGGAGACTTAAAGAGCAAAAGCTATTTGAGGTCAAGTTCCTTCATTGTTAGTGCTGAATGAGAAGCTCCTGACTTCTGTAACCAACAAACTACACGGAACAAGAAGTTTTTAAGTGGGATAAGAGTGGATCCATACGACTCCTACTAGCTGGGTGGGCTTTAGAGGTCAAAACAATTGTCTGGATTGCTGAAAAAAACCTCTTACTCGGCACCCCCAACTTCCAGCCCCATTATGCCTACTCCATCCTTTACTCTGCAGCTACAGGGATCTTGCTAAACACAAAATGTGGTCACATTATTCCCCTTTTAAAAGTACTCTGAAGACCACGCATTGCTCCTAGAGAATAGGTCTAAACAATTAAACACGGTTTACAAGACTTGGAGTGATCTATATCCAGTGATTACCTTTCCAGCTTTAATTCTCACAGCACTCCTCCCCACTGTCCTTTGTTCAGTTAATTCCTACTAATTCTTTAGAATCAAGCTTTAATCAAACTTCCTCTGGAAAGTCATCTTTTAACTACTGCAACTTTGAGTCATACGACCTTCACAGGGGTGCCCAAAGCACCTTGTATTTCCCTGTCACATTCTACTTAACCTGCCTCTGTCTGTATCCTCTGTGAACACAGGTCAGGTATCATGTCACTATTATTTACTTTTGCAGCTCCAGTGCCTAGTATACCTTCTGACACATACTAAATTTTACATGATAGAAGCTTTTAGACTGAACAAATGGTGAAATTGCTGAAGCAAAAGACTTGGAAGTAAGTCATCTTCTATTTCAAGCAAATACTGATAATGCATTAGTTATCCAGTAACAGCAGCAGTTACTTGAGATCAGTGGTATGTTTACTGATGTAGGGGTTTGAATGACAATTTCACCAGCTTTCCAGCAGTCTGGATGGGTGGTAACTTCAGTAGTGGTGGTGAAATAGGGAAGGAAGATAGTGCTCTATCTAGTTCCTTTCTCCTCACCCTTGGCATTAGTGAGTTACATCAGAAGAGAGGATGTTAGACACCTATTCTGTAATCTTCATTCTAACTTCATGAAACATTACCAGCTACAGAGAAAAATTTAACCCTAATTTTGTCTCCCAGATTCTGGGGATAGAAGAGAGAGATGCACAATTTCAACAGGTCCCTTAGCATTACATGACAATCTTACCATGTTCCTTTTTATCTTGCTTTTCTACCTTCCACAGCGGCTATTTTAAATCTCTTTCATTTTTTTATAAGGCTCCTGCTTCTTTTTTATTCTCAGCAGATAACCTCATATCCTTCTTCAAACAGAAAACTGTCTTCGGACATGAACTTCCTCCCGAGCTTCTCTCTACCACACCTTCCTGCAACTGACAAATCCTTTCCTATCTAAAGCCAATCCCTCACCTAAGTTTTGGATATCATCCTTTCTTGTTTTCTTAAACTTATTTCTTTATTTATCCCTTTTCTTGCCTGTGTTTTCAACCTCTCCTGCTGTACTGGCTCCTTCTCATCAGAATATGCCATTCTCAACTCTTCGGCTAAAAACGCAAACAGCAACACGAAAAACTATCCTTAGACGCAAAAAAAATTAAAGAAAAAAAAAAAACTATCCTTAGACGTGATATTCACCTTTTAGTTACTATTCTCTTTCCTCCCTTTCACGGCTGAACTTGCCAAAAGCATTGTCTGTATTTGCTATCTCCAGTTTCTTACTTCTTGTTTTAATCTGGCTTCCACCCTCAATACTACACCATAGCCATTTTTGCTGAGATCAAAGACCTCCACGTTGCAAAATGCAAAGGTTATCTTAGTCCTCACCTTAATTGACCTCCCAACAGTGATAAAGTTGATCACTCCTTCCTTTTTTAAACACTCTCTCTTCCCTTGATTTCAGGGACACCACATTATTGTAGTTTTCCTCCTGCTCTCTATTCCTTCGTTGTTTCCTCTTCTGACTTGTCCACTTCTACTAGATGTTTAAAACAAATTTTTGAAATCCTGGTTATGAATTCAGATTATCATATATTTATAATTCAAACAGTTGCTAAAAATTGATTAGCCTTATAGTCTTGTAATAGTATCTTTATAGGAATACCTTGATTACAGAATTTGGGGGGATTTCCTTAGTGACAAAGTTTATGTGTTTTTAAAGACATCATCATGCAGTAATATCACTGTCACAGAGTTGGGCAGCAATAAATTCTCACCATGATATGGGTGTAAATAACCAGGCAGGTGACAAGTAACTCTGCACACAGCTTCTATTTGCCATATGCAGTTCAAGTAAAGCAGGCTGACAAATCTAACTTGTCACCACATCCAGGCTTGTCTAGCTTCACCTTTCCCTTTTTAACAAGAATAATTTAACCAGTTTCATTTTAATCTCCTTCCTGTCATTGCACTATGAAGCCTGTTGGTTGTTAAATATACAACAGATTTTTATTACATTAAAATTGTACTCTTTACCATATTTTTCTTGTACCAAGAAAGTTGTTTTGATGCTATTTTTTTCTAAATATGACATATTCCAGATGTTACGTATGTATATATAACATATATATGTAATATTGGATATATGAAATAATACTGTTTCATGATATTTTCTGGTGAGTAGTTTAAATTAATATACTCTATCCAGAACCACTATAGTGACCATGAATGAATGCTTTAGGATGTGTTGATTCCTGATGCTCCTCAATAATGACATTATTGGCATTTGAGAAAGCTGGTCATGTTTTTTTTACGTCTCAAGTACCACTGCTCTAAATAACCATGAGCCTCAGCTATACTGATAAATTCTCTTATCTGACTAGAAATATATTGGTACAGTGATCTAGTTCTATCTTTAATATCAATAAATCAAGTAGCATTTACTGAGAAACCATGTTCCTAGCCTTGTGCTAGGCATGCTAAGGGTACAAGAAAGTGGAATTGTGGGTCTCTGCCCACAAGAACTTTACTCTTCACTATTAACTAATTTAACAAAATATGTATGAATTTCTATCTATCTATTATCTATCTATCTATTATCTATCTATCTATCTACCTAATACACTCACAAAAATATAAAATAACCTACCCTACTAACTCTCTACCCGGTACTTCTCAAACTTTTTCACTGAAGTACTCCAAATAGCAAAGGATAGAAAATATATGCTTCTCTGAGTCTGAAAGTAGAATCCTAAACAAATTAAAAATTCATTCAAATATATCTGCACAAATATGCATGTATCATATATACATATGTATGTTCTGTTTGTTTTAATATAAAAGCCACAGCTCAAAACCCATAGCTACTGCTATGGGTTTTGCCCAAGGATGCTTCAGGAATTTGGGCCATGTGTACTCTATGGCTTAGAGTAACTCCTTGGAAGACCATGAGCTGACTATTGAAGAGCACAGTACAATTTAATTCAGTCTCATCTATTTCTGATGCCATGAATATAGTATGCTAATTTGTGTACCTTTCCTCTTGAGATCTACAGACCACCAGGCAATCAGTGAACAGACTTTCAAAAAGCTTACTAATTCTTTGTGTGTGCATAAAATTTTCTAGGTAAAGAGTCTAAAGGGGGCCATGACCCCTGAGAGGTTAGGAACCCCTTCCTCTAACGTTCACTGCCTAGTTTTCTACTTTATGAAGAGAAGTAGTATTAAATGGTGGAAAGAACACCAAACAGAAGCCCTCGGCTCTAAGTTACCTCTGCTACTGCCCACAATGGGGAAGTAAGAAGCTTGGAAGACCTTAGTTTCCTCACTGAAAAATCTGTGGTTGGAGGAGATGACCTCTAAAGTCTTATAGTTAGCTTACTTTTACGGTTAAATGCATCTGGGAACAATTGTTCCCCCCGCCCCCCCTTATATTCTAGACCAGAGAAATAGGTGTTTCTGTACTTCTGGCCATGAAAACAAAGTAGTTTAAGAGACTGGATGCAGAAAATGGCTGCTACAGTAGGTATATTTAACTTTCCACAAAAGTTGGATCAAGCAAGAAGATTTAATACAACAACACGAACAATGTAAAAAATATATACATACATTTCAAAGTTAAAAATTTTTTTCTTTCAAATCTATTATTACTTTGAGTTGTTTTACTAACAAAAGTAGGCATGGATCTAAAACTGATGAAATACAGTATTTGAAAAAGATACACTATTTACAATTAATTTAATTCAACAAATACTTAACGAGCCTACTTGCTACTGTGCTACTTGCTTGGGATAAAATAGAAAGGCCCAGCTCTGACTCAAAGAATTTGCTGCCTTCTTTGGAAGCTAGCAGGCAAATAAATGAATGCCATTTAGTTGAGTACTACAAAATAAAGAAGAGCCTTAATGAACAGAATGTTCAATACCTTAGTGTGTGGGCAATTCATCTTTTACTGCCATTTAGTTTTTCATGTATTTTTATCTTGTGTTGTTAATTAGACTTTAAAGGTTCTTAGGGGTCAGAAACTGCATCTTACACTTTTCATTTCTACCATAATTCCAAATATGGTATTTTTAAACCTCAATAAAAATTTGTTTTGATTGCTGATTATAATAGCATAGTATAAAATGCTAAATTAAGAAATAACAGTATTCAACAGGGTGTCTACTGATTTGGAGAGTGTGGAGGTATGCATATGCGAGAATGGTGCCTGGAGAAATTAATTGATATATTATGGTGTATGTTAATTCTCATAGGCCAACTGGAAATCCAAGAGGTGCTCATTTGGAAAGCATCTACTATATACAGTGCTGTTTTGAGGCTTCAATGAAATAACATAATGTACCTGTACAGTAAGCACTCAAAAAATGTCAACCAATATTATTATTATTAGAGGCCTCAATAGTTCTCATTTGAATAGTTTTCCACTCAATTTTTCCACCTTCAACAATTCAACAAATGTAAACCAAGTAAATTAAAGTTCCTAAAGAGTAACACTGATCACACCTCTTCCTCATGCAAAAAAATTTCAACTGCTCCCTTTTGTTGAATAGAAAATCCTCACCATGATACTCATCCTCAATTCAACACCAACTTACTACTCTGGCTTTTTTATTCTGAAACACTGCGCTCCCAACACACGAGATGTGCTTTCCCACATCTGGAAAACTTCATGATGTTGCCTTTCTTTGGCATAGTCACCCCACTTCCACTCATGTCTTGGTGTAATGAGATTCCACTTACCCTTCAAGATCTATTTTCTCTCTAAAACTTTTACCTGATACTCCCCTGCCCACTATACTCTTGATATAAAATTCCCTCCTTTTAATCCTCATAGTTCTTATTTATATGTCTCTTACTACATTTACGTTTATTTAATTAGGTATTTCAATGATGTAACTCCGTTAAAGAAAGGACAATGCTTTACTTATTTATATATACTGTCTACAATGTCTGTGGGTGACTTGTGCATAAAAGTCCAATTTAAAGAATTAGTGTAATCATTTATACCATCTTTGTCATATTATGTAACCTGTTGTTTACCAAAACATATACATATACAAAACAAATATAAAGAGGTATGTATTTAAAAAACATTGTTAAGAGTGTCTGAAAGCCACATAATCTCCTTGTTGGAAAGGATTCTGTTATCTAATTCAACCACCCATATTGCGTTTGAATCCCTGCTTGTGCATGCCCAACACATAACTGAATCTCTCTAATGAAAGGCAATTCAAGACCTTACAAATCAGTCTATTCCTTATTTAAATGCTGGAAAATTCACTGTTTACAGGTTCTGATCCTATCCTCTAGGGACACATGGAACAAGGAGTCCCTATTTGCATGTTAGATTATTAATTGTTTAGCAGTCAGATGACACAGTAACTAAAATGAAATCTTTTCTATATGACTTGCTGTTATCCTGAACTTGGATTACTGACTTTTTGAGTATATATGGAGGGCCATTACATTAACTGCTACTAAATTGCATCTTAAAATGATCGTCTTATTTTTCCAGGCTGCCAAGTTCTTTCTAGAGTCTTATTAAAAGGAATTTGTTAGTCCTCATCTGCCCCTCCCTCCAGCTGCATCTCACCTATCTTCATGATGGTCACCTAAAGACATTAAAATTAAGTAAGAAAAGTCTAGGGAATGAGCCCCACCAGTGTCAGGAAACTTCCTTCAGTTTGCTACATAAAGAGATAGGTAGTGTATTTGGGTACTACTGTTCAAACAGTCTTAAATCTAGTTCATCACACTCTCATCTAACTATCCTTTCCCATATGCCCCCAAGCATACCATTAAAACATCCAAATTTCAATGAAATGCTTGAGAGTTCCTTTATCTAACAGTCTAGGAACTGCAAAAATGGAAATTATTATGGCAGGACTTAAGGTCTAAGTGATCTCTTTGTAAGTGTTACAAACAACCCTACTACTAACATACACACACACTTAAAAAGTAACATGATCAATAAATAAAATTTGAAAAATAAGAGATGTTTCTTCTAGTGAATCCTGCGATCCAAAATATGACCATTATTACTACCTTGCTGTACCTGTTTACTTTTTTCTATGAAAGTAGCTGCTTGAAAAAGTTATAATCACACTATTATTTAATATATGAAATATCTTGCTATCATTTTTGAAAGCCACATAATATTCTGTCAAATAGATGTGCCAGTTTACTTAAATATTCTCCTAATTCTGGACATGTAGGTTAATACCAAATACCCTAAAATATTAAAGTTCTTATTTTATAGAACATAACAATATCATATTTCATGAATTCCAAAGCACACATTTTCCTGTATTTTTAACATGTCTGAAATCAGGTCACAAAAGAGCAAATAAAGTCTTACCACTTTACCTTGGTGAGTGGGGAAAGGGGTTATGGGTTGATTATATGCTTTGTAAAAACACTAACAGTCATTCCTATGCCTTGCTTTGCTACGGAAACTAATAAATGACTGGATCAAGATGCTAAAATGTGAAGTACAGAATTAAATTATGCTGAATTTGGAGAACATAAAATGGTGAAATTCATGGAAAGTAGGACCTGTTGATATTATTCTTATGAAATTTGGGTGAGTCTGCCATCAATTAATTTTAGCTCAAAAATTAAACAGAATTTTCATGCTTTTAAATAAATTAAACCCAATAGGAACACATTAAACCCTAATGCTAATACTAAATGTGTGGAAGTTCTGACATCATCTGAATTTTATGTTCAGAGACTTAAAAGGAAAGCAAACTGAACTCTAGTATAAGTAATATATCCTGAAGGAAACATTCCCTGATATGCCTGTCCTAACTTCTGTGAAAACAGACAGAAAAAGACTACCCTAGAAAGCTCAGAAAACCAAGCGTATTGGCCAATTACTTGCATATTCATTTTAGCTGCAGGGTCTGCTCCCGTCAGAGGGAAAAAAAGTGACCCACTATTTCTCGACCCACAAAGGATCATCTTAAGCAGAGACAGAGTCAGAGACACATAGGCACATTCCTGCCTTAAGACAGAATTTTTTACATAGTGTATTAGAAGCAGGCAATAGAGAGTATAAAAGATCTCACATCAGGCCAACAAAGGCACCCCAAACTAGAATTCTTCTAGCACATACGCAGGTGATAAGTATGGTCAGAAGCAATCCTCACATCCTATCTGTTCACAACCCTGAATCTGGATAGCTTTCCCTCTTTAATAGGTGAGTAACTGGGACTTCCCTGGCAGTCCAGTGGTTAACACTCTGCACTTCCACTGCGGCGGGTCGGGGGGGGGGGGGGGGGTTAATCCCTGGTCGAGGAACTAAGATTCCACACGCTGCATGGCGTGGCCAAAAAAAAAAAGGAACTACGAGAAGAAAAACAATATGGGGATGTATGAAAACTAATCATATAGCAAAAGAAAAGGAATATCATACTGAAAACTCAACAATTTTAGAAAGCACTTACAGAGTTACCAAAATGGAATCCAAAAGATATGGTTTCTATGAAAAAGGTATTTTAAAAAGAAAACAGGCAAACATACAAAGTGAACAACTGAGATGCCAGCTGATAAGAAAAAGAAGCTGGCTGAGAAAGTAAAATATAGTAAGGAAACTGAAATTGCAATTGCAAAATTAAAATCTGCACCAAAGTCAGTAGAGTTGGGCAGCCCTACTCAAATTAAGGAAATTTAATTAAATAAAGAATTGAGAACAAGCTTAAGAAAATTTCCCATAATACGGAGCTGATAAACAAAGAAAAAAAATTTGAAAAAGATGATTGGTATAATTAAAGTTCAAACCTATAAATAATACAGAACCAGAACAAAGGGAACCGAACTAGTTATAAAAGTAAATTTTTTTTGAGCTCAAGAAAGACCTGAGCCTACAGATCATAAAAGCTCATTAGATTACAGACAAAATTGAATAGATCTCCTCCATTAATACAGCTTTACAATTTCTGTTTTATAAAAATAAAATAAAAAGTAAAAAATACATTAACAGGAAAGAAAATTAAATTAGCCTGATCTCTTATTTTTGACCTCCCTACAACACTGAATTCTAAAGAAGAGGGAGAAACTATCTACAATAATGATATCTGGAGGAGGCTTGGGTATCAGGTATAATCCCCTGAGGAGAGTTACTGACACTTATACTAATGGGAAATGTGTGAGGTGTTGGACGTAGGCAGAAGGTTGAGAATTTCTGATTTGCAGTTTGGAAAGAATAAATTATGCAAATCAATATTCATGTGTAAAGGCAGTCTTGGGTATCAGCAAATCAGCAGGTATGTCACCCGTGCTCCCCTGAGAGGGAGGCAAACATGAGGCAAACCTTAGACTTCTAGTGCAGTAATTCTCCAACATTTTAGTCTCAGGATCCTAGGGTTTTCTTTTTTAAAAAAATATGGGTTATATCTACAAGTACTGATCAAATTTGAAATTAGAAAGCCTTTTAACTGTTTATTAATTCGTTTAGAAATAACAAAAGACATTACATGTTAACAAATGAAATTTTAATAAAAAATAACTATACTTCCCCCACCCCAAAACTGAGGAGGATGGCACTGTATTATATTGGGTTGGCCAAAAAGTTCGTTTGGTTAGCGAACACGTTGTTCAATAAAGTTCTTTGAGAAAATGAAAAATATGTCTTTCATTTTTACTTAAAACTGAATGAACTTTCTGGCCAACCCAATTTTTTTGGTAAATTTTTTAAATGTTCGCTTCAATAGAAGACAACTGAATTCTCATATCTGCTTCCACATTCAATTTGTTTTGACATACTGTTTTGGCTGAAATATATGAAGAAAATTTGGCCTCCCACAGATATGTAGTTGAACAAGTAAAAAAAATTTTAAGTCTTTTAGGTCAATTATGGATATTCTTCTTTGACACTGTATTAAAAACTCAACAAGTGGCAGTTTGTTAAAGGTTATTTACAATGTGGAATCTGAAATTGTATCAACAAACTTCATACTCTGTTACATTAAAATGTAACATATTCTGTATTTATTTATTTAATGTATTTATTCATACTCATAAATACATTAAATGTATTTAATGTAACATACTCTGTTACATTAAAATCCATCCATCTACTTACACTTTGAATAGCTCTTTTATCCATGCAGCATGATTCTGTAACCTCATGCATTGGTAATTTAGAATATATTGGTTTACTGAGCTATGCAGATCTTCCAAATGTTGACAAATTTCTTTATACAATATCAAAACATCACATTCAATGATATCATTTCAGATCTCATTGGAAACGTCTTTAAATACTGGGAAGCTGTCAAACTCAAAATGGCAGATATAAATGTTCCAAATTTGAATTTTCTCTTAAAGCTTGAATTTTGTCTTTGGCAATAAAAATTATCAGCTGTTTTCCTTGAACTGACAGTCTCACTAAATTCATCTTCAAGACAATATCTGCCAAATACCCAAGTCTGAATAGCTGAATTTATAATTTGTCAGTGGATTTTTTTTTAATGGTGTTTCATAAAAAAAGGAGCTAGTGCAAGCAAGCTGCAACCCCAACGAATGTAGAAGTACTTTATGAACACTTCCCATTTCTTCACATAGAATACTAAAGAAGTGTACTCCACAATCAAGATTTAGTAGAAGGGAATTATTATTAATCTTCATCAAGGGGATATTTTTTAACTACACATGTGTGTAGGTAAAGTTCACAATGACTAGCAGTTATACAGTTTGGTGCCACTGTCTTGATTCACACAGCAGTTTTACTTGCCTTTGCTTTTGCACCATCAGTAAAATTATGATCACAATCAAAAGAGAAAATAAAGTCTTAATAGTATTATGAAAAGAGTTTTGACCTCATGGATCTCTTGAAAAGGTCTCTGGGGCCCCTGGAGATCTACAATACTTTGAGAACTGCTGCTCCAGTGAAACAAAAGAGAGGAATTCAAAATTAGAACACAAGAATGGGGAATTCTGGCATAAAAGAATTAATAATGAAAAGTAAAATTAAACGAGCCTTTACTTAAGCATATATGATTAAAAAATAAGTCTTGAGAGAGTAGATATACAATTTAACAAGTATAAACAATCACACATTTATATAAAGTAGAAAGGAGGTGAGGAAATAAAAAGCCTACTAGATTCTCAGACACAAGGTCTTATTAAGTGACACACTGACAACTAAATGCTGTACATGGGAAGCTTTTAAATAAACGATGGCATAACCTCCATGAAATACTATGCGGAATTGTTCAAAATGAAAATGAAGAGTGGCTTATACTCCTTGAATGCTTACCATGTGCCAGGCACTGTTACAAGTACTTTTCAGGTATTAATTCACTTAATTATCACAAAAGCCTTAGGAAGCTAGTACTACTGTTCTTGTACAAGGAAACTAAGGAACAGAGAAGGTAACTCATACAAGTTCTGTATTGTTGAAATGCAAGATTACCATGCTATTGAGTCAGTAAAGCAGGTACGATCCTGTTTATTTCAAAACTTAGAAAAATATGCTTATACATAATCATAAAATTTCAGAGAATACACACAACAAATTTATTAGTAGTTACCTTTAGAGAAAAGGATTATGAGGATATTCATACTTTCTTATTTTAGTAGTATTACATTTTTTAAAAATGAGCATGCATTATTTTTATAATAGATTAAAGCAAGATAGATATTATTGTTTTGAAAAACTAAAATCAAAGGCTACTGCTTAGCAAAATCTAGACCTAAACATTTTTTTTTCCAATAAATTTAAGTTCTAGTAACTTTTTGGAAGAAAAAGAAGAAAATAAATTCTGACAGCTAAAAAAGGCAAAATGAAAGCAAGTTTAAACAAAGTGAATTCAAAGTCTAAAAAGCATAAAGTTTAAATAAATTGATCAGTTATATCAATAAATGTGAATAGGTTTATCTATCAAAGATAAAGAATGAATTTTGTTCATGTTCATTTTGTTTTGAATTTTGTTAAATGACAACAAAAAGAAAAGCAAACAAAAAATCCAACTAGAAGCTGTTACTGAGCAACACACCTAAGAAACAAAGTAATATGAGAAAATTATAAAAGAATGGGCAAAAATACATCAGGCACATATATCTAAAAAACTAAGAAGAGGGGCTTCCCTGCTGGCTCAGTGGTTGAGAGTCCGCCTGCCGATGCAGAGAACACGGGTTCGTGCCCCGGTCTGGGAAGATCCCACATGCTGCAAAGCGGCTAGGCCCGTGAGCCATGGCTGCTGAGCCTGTGAGTCCGGAGCCTGTGCTCCGCAATGGGAGAGGCCACAACAGTGAGAGGCCCGCGTACCGCAAAAACAAAAAAAAAACAAAAAAGAACCAAAAAAACCCTAAGAAGAGTACTATTAATATATGACAAAGTAGAATTAAAGGCAAAGAAAAGTAAATGGGAAAAAGATGTTCATTTTACATTTTTAAAAATGTAGACGTCAGTCATGAATTTTTATCTGAATATCAAGAAAACGACTGACAAAAATAGTGTTGTACACAACTCAACATTAAAAAAAAACAAAACAAAGAAAAACCCCGACCCAATTAAAAAAGGGGCAGAAGAACCGAATAGACATTTTTCCGAAGAGGAAATGCAGATGGCCAACAGGCACATGAAAAGATGCTAAACACCACTAATCATCAGGGAAATGCAAATCAAAACCACTACGAGATAGCACCTCACACCTGTCAGAATGGCTATCATCAAAAAGAATGTAAATAACAAATGTTGGTGAGGAGGTGGAAAAAAGGGAACCCTCGTACACTGTTGGTGGGAATGTAAATTGGTGTAGCCACCATGGAAAACAGTATGGAGGTTTCTCAATAAAAACAGAACTACCATATAACCCAGCAATTCCACTCCTGGGTATATATCCAAAAAAACCCAAGTACACTAATTTGAAAAGACGCATGTACCCCAATGTTCATAGCAGCACTATTTACAATAGCCAAGACATGTAAACAACCTAAATGTCCATTGACAGATGAATGGATAAAGAAGATGTGGTATGTATGTGTACACACACACACACACACACACACACACACACACAATAGAATACTACACAGCCATAAAAAAGACTGAAATTTTGCCATCTGCAGCAACATGGATAGACTTGGGAGGGCATTATGCTAAGTAAAATAAGTCAGACAGAAAAAGACAAATACTCTATATCACTTATATGTGGAATCTAAAAAATACAACAAACTAGTGAATATAACAAAAGAGAAGCACACTTACAGACACAGAGAACAAACTCATGGTTACCAGTGGGAAGAGGGAAGGGGGGAGGGGCAATACAGGGGTAGGGAATTAAGAGATACAAACTATTATGTATAAAATAAGCTACAAAAAAAATAAAATAAAAAAATAAAATAAGCTACAAGGATAACTGTACAACATGGGGAATATAGCCAATATATATTTTTTTAATTAATTAATTTATTTTTCTGTACATGGGCCTCTCATTGTTGTGGCCTCTCCAGTTTCAGAGCACAGGCTCCGGACGTGCAGGCTCCACGGCATGTGGGATCTTCCCGGACTGGGGCATGAACCCGCATCCCCTGCATCGGCAGGCGGACTCTCAACCACTGCGCCACCAGGGAAGCCCTAGCCAATATTTTATAATAACTATAGGGTATAACCTTTAAAATTGTGACTCACTATATTGTACATCTGTAACTTATATAACATTTACAGCAACTATACTTCAAAAAAAAAGGTCTATCAATCTCCTATAACCATTGCTGAGGAAAGAAGAAGAAAGAATCAGCAAAATGAAGTATACATTAAAAAAACAGCATTGGAGTGAGGGACTATCATAATTATCTCAGTCTTTGGCAGTTAAGAATATAGCCAGGCTTGATTAATAATTAATGAGATTGAATTAATATATACCAAACTCTCAACTCTATGGAAACTACAATTCTATTTCCACTGACTATTAACAAAACTCATTTATAATAGACCGAAGAAAACCTCAATACATTCCCAAGTTTAGGAGCTTACAGAACCCATTCTCTAATCCCAATGCAATAAAACTAAAAATTAGTACCAAAGGCTTTAGCACAAACACAAAACAGAACAAAAACACCAAGGAAACAACAAAAATAACACACAAAACAACACACAAACACACACACACAACCAAACCAACACTTAATGTCCTAAATTACTGATGGAGTAAAGAGGAACGCAATACTAGAATTAGACTATTTTGAAAATAAGGTAAAAATGTTAATTATATTAAAGAATATTACTTATAGACAGAACCAAAACTGTGCAAAACCAAGTGAGTTTTTGTGAGATGGTTAAATTAAAAGTATGGATTTTTAAAGTCTGCCACAATTCTTTTACTTCACATTAGATTTTGAAAACATTTATAATTCTGCTTAAGTCTTGAAACAACAACAAAAATTTTAAGTACACTAATTGTGATAACTTTTCATATAAGCTGAAAGGTAATGACAATCTTTACAAATTTAGAAGTCCATAAAAAAGTCTGTATAGAAACACCATTCAATGCATCTTGCTTCCTAAGAAAATTAACCTCAGAACATCTGACTTGAAAGATCTATCCTTCTAGTTTTGTAAAAATCAGTGTTAATAAGAGTTCATTAGAGTTCCTAATGCTTGAGAAACCCAATATTTATATATATTTATAAATATATATATATGCATACATATATAATATATATCCATCAATATTTCCTTTAGAATAATTGTTCCCAAACCTGACACTGTTCAAATTATATATATCCTTATAAAAATGAACATTCAGAACAGAAGAAAAGAATTAAGAACAATATACAGCAATTACAGCACTAACTGCAGAAAATCTCCAAGCTAATTAAAAAAAAAAAAGTCTTAATATTTTGAATCAAAGTCTAGGAGCCAAAGTACTTGCTCAATTCACTTTTCATTTTAAACAAAACTGGCAAACTAATACCTGGCTTTGGTGATCTTGTGTAGCAATTTGACTGTTTCCTCTTGAATAACAAATTAGGGGAAAACAATGAGCAACATTCTGTGCCAAAGGTAAAGAAGTCTTACAAGGACTTAAATTATTATTTAATTATGAAGCTTGAAATGCTGAACCACTTTTTTACATGATTAAGTCAAAGCGGCCTGGCATCTTTTTTATTTGATCTCCTCATTCTTCGTCTTACTTACACCTTAGAAGTAGTTAAAAGTATCAAAGAACACAGAACCCCCCTAATGCACTGGGTGGCAAGAGTTAAATCCTATAAGGATGTTACTCCCCCCGCCCCTCCCCATTCAGACACCCTATCTGCCAGTTTGCTAACGTCAAGAAGGAGGTGAACTGGTTCACTTGGACTCTGCTAATGCCCTCTTTCCTATTCAGACTTTGGATGCTCTTCTTTTCCTGTCATTTAGACTCTAAATTTTACCAATGACTTTCACCTTGACCCGATATTCCTTAATCTGATCTTGTTTTGCCTTCTGGATAGAGAATAGCTGCAAGCTCTTTCTACATAAACTCCTCTTACCCTGGTATACACAGCTGTAGATCTTTCATAAGACCTTGAAGCTTTAAAGAGTTCTTCATTCACTAGTCATTTATTTAGTCATTCCTTCATTCATTCAACAAATATTTATGAGCTCCCACTATGAGCTATATATTATTCTAAGTGGTAGAAATACAAAAGTGAACAAAACAGGCAAAGTTCATCAGGTCAAGTAATGGCCTGTAACCTGCTCAGCAAGAGCTGGATTATGGTCACTGTGGTTCTAAAAGTTTCTCTTTTGACAACAGTTTGTGCTAAGTCAAACAAAACTTCAAACTCCATTCTTCCTCTCCCTCCTTAATTAAAAAAATAATAATACTCATGTTCCTGTAATGGAACAAGAGTGCTCTCTGGAATCTAACAGATCCAGAAATAAATTCTGGCTCTGCCATTTACTAGCTTGGTTACCCTGGGCAAGTTACTTGAATTTCTTCAAGTCTCATTTACCTCATCTGCAAAAAGTCTTTTATGGTCTTTTTTAAAACAAAATTTTCTGACAATTAAACAAAAAAATGTAGACCAAGCACTCAGTAAACAACCTCACATTAAACAGTGGCCACTGGGATATTGTGATTATTGTTATTTCATAGCACAGCGCAAAAATTAGGACTCTAGTCATAGAAAACAAACTTATGGTTACCAAAGGGGAAGGGGGGTTAGGGATAAATTAGGAGTATGGGATTAACATATTCACACTACCATATATAAAATAAACAACAAGGATATACTGTATAGCACAAGGAACTATATTCAATATCTTATAATAACCTATAATGGAAAAGAATTGAAAAAATTATATATATATATATATATATATATATAAACCGAATCACTTTGCTGTACACCTGAAACTAAAACAACATTGTAAATCAACTATACTTCAATAGAAAAGAAAAAAAAAAATTAGGTCTCTGGTTTGCTTTATCCGTGTTCTAGGGATATTACTAGTCTAATCACTTATATGGTCCAGAGAGCAAATTTTCTTCTGGTAGGCTGCTGTTACTACTTCATTGCAAGTGCAGCTACTAGAAGTTTAAGGCAAACAAAGGGTAATAGGTTAGGTACACCAGTAAAGAAATTTCAAGGGGCTTTATGATAGGAAGTGTTCTATCTCTAACACCCACAATCCAAATACAGAGTAAATCAGAACAGTCTAGTTTACTTAGTATTTCTATATTTTTAGATGTCTAACTCTTCCTTTCACTAGATTTCCCCTAGTTTTTCTCAATCTTTGCCTTCCCCACTCTCCTACATGGCTTTAATATGGAATAAAAACATATTTTTAATAGTTTCAGATTTCCTATCCTTAATAGCAACATTTTTAAAATGCATCTCAAAAGTATAGTTTGGTGGAGATAGTTACTATAGATCCAGTACTTCTTATAGGCCTCTACTACACAAGATGAGGTTCATTTGAATAATAAACATTCGGATGGGATAGTGTTCTTTAAAATATTTCTAAATGAAATGGTTATCTGGCTCCTGCAGAGAACTACTATTTTAGCCTTCTCCTACTTTTTTAGGCTTTTCTTCAGGTGAAAAGAAACGACTAATTCTCTTCCTTTGATCTTTAAGATACGTACACGTTGCTGCAACTGAGCTCTAAGGCATAAGTACATACTCTACTGTCACAAGAAACCAGTGTCCTCAAAAGCTACTTAGCAAAGAGTAGATTAAATTAGCATACGTGTGACCATTTTGTAGTGCAGCACGTAAATTAATACTGGACACCTGACTGATTGTAGAATGTAGCAAAACTATTAAATTTAACAAATTCTATACAGTTGAGTCAATGTCCCTAGTAATTCAGTTACAGCTAAGTATTACCTGTCCCCACTTAGAATTCAAAGACTGTAAGACTCGGGTGTTTAGGTTTTTTTTGTTTTGTTTTTCTTTTTCAGTATTTTTATGATGACAGATCCTTTTGGGAACTGGATGAATGCTATGGACCTTCCTTTCCTATGACCCTCCCTCTGTCCTCCTCCCTCCTCTGCCACTCAAGGTTAAAAGTCCTTACCTTAGGATATTACTTTGCCAAGAAAAATCATATGTTACTGCACTGGTGACATTAGTGGGTAAAACCAGTACCAGAGTTATAAATACCAGTACCAGAGTTGCAGATAATATTATATGAAACTTTACGATACAGAATATAGATAGATGGCACAACAGAAAGGTAGAAAGTCTAAGAGTATAAAATAAAATCAGCTTGCTCTTAGTCCACATAGTTTCTACAAAGTTAACAGTAAAGTTCTGTCACACCAAATGCATCGAACTCTCAATGTTATAAATATGAACTCATTTCAAAGTAATGAACAATGATACCCATAACAAATAATCATTTAATGAGCATCTCTTTAATAAATGTAATATATGAAGATACAGCTTCATAAAGCACTTTAAATGTTTTAAACAATAGTTTCTTATTACTAGTTAAAAATCCATACTAGGCTGATCCTGACCAAAGTGATCACCTTCTAATATCCAACAGATAAGTCACCTCAGATATGTTCCCAATTGAGGGTTATTTTCACTGACAAAATTACTATGAGTGGTAGTAATTTTGACACACTTCAATGGTTGTGATGGCTGAGAATCTGGCCAAAAAGAAAAAAGCTGTTTGCAGTAAAAAACAAACAAAACACATATACCTTGTTTAAGGATGAGAACTACAAAATAAAACGAAGTCCTGTGTTTTTAACACCATTTTACAAATAATTATGTATCTCTGTCTCTGGGACTCTTAACCTAGGACTATTCAAGGTTCTGAAAGTATGTATTCAAATTATAGGTTCATTTTCATTAATTTACTTATTAGCAGCATCACACAGAACAGAAAGCAAAGAAATAAAATGTGCACCAGAAAACATGTTAAGTGCAAATGTGTAAGTCTTTATAAGTATTTTTAATCCATAAAAGTGTTAAGCATCTTTCTTTCTTACTAACAAAAAAAGTTTTAAAATGGAAGCCTACAATAATTAAGGTCCCAAATCTTATGGTATGTTACCATATATACCTTCTATACATCTATCTGGAACTTTCAAGTTTTTTTTTTCTTTCAAAATGACTACTTCGGGCATTTAAATTAGTTTTATATAGTTGATTTACTTATTAAAAGCACACTTTTCTTCTTTGAAAGGTTTAAAAGCAATTAGACATTTTCTAATTGAAAATAGTGAAGTATTAAAATTTTTACTGATGGTATAAAATTACAATTTTAATTTAACAAAATATATATTTCTATATGAAGAAAGACTACCAAAATTAAGAAAATCCATCCAAAACATTATAGCAGTATCTCAATGTGGAAAAAGATTAATATGATCAAAAAGTAGCTTCATTTTCAAGAAACTAATTCATGGCTCCATAATTGGAATAAATGCCTAAAAATATTATGTAGCCTGGGAAATCCCTTGTACTCTGTTCCAATGGTTTATATTCTTAAAGGCTGTATCTGTAAATAATCCCATGATAAGGAGAGAGAGGGAGAAAGGGAGGAAAGGACAGGGCAAGAGAGAAGGGAAGAGAAAGAAAAATTCAGTCCCTAAAATTTCAGGCATGATCTCTGTAGAAATCTGCTGAGTGGGAAGGGGGTTATATATTTTCTTAAGATTGTTTTTTGTCACCATCATACATGAATGACAACTTAAATATATTCATATCTTTTATTCCTGACAGAACTGCTTATTTCACTGTTTTCCAGTACCATCACAGAAAATAATCTAAAGGTAAGATGATTTTTTTTAACCCCTTGGAAATTAATGTTATTATTTTGCCCAGAAGCTTACAGACTAAAAAAAAAAAAATTTCATAGTTAATCATTTTAGCCAGGATGTATCTTGCTCTTCATTTGGGTTTATTAATTTTGAATAGAAGTATAGGGACTGTCTATTTCCAATCTGGGGTCTTTTTTCTGAAAACTTGTATTTCTATTTATCAGTTCAAACTTGTATGTTCTTCCCTATCTTCTGCTGGTTTGATCTCAATGTTTTACCTACTGTAATACTTAATCTTGATTTTTTTTTCCATCTAGTATTTCACATGTAGTTCTGAAACATTTCATTACAAATGATGTGGAAAGAATACTCTTCTAGAACGAATCAGATCAAATCCAATCCTTCCACTCATTAGTTGTAGGATTGCAGGCAAGTTACTTAATTTCCATTTCCCTAATTATAAAATGGAGATAAGGCCTACCTGGGTAGATGTGAGGATTAAATTTCATACATATCTGTATGTATATTTATTACGTGGAACCATACCTGGCATAGAGTGAGTAGTCAAAGGGAAGGCATTCTGTTCTCGTTATCTTCCATTTTGAATGTGATGTTCTATAGCATTCATTCTCCTCTATATTGCAACCAAATATGATTCCTTGGCTCTTACAGCAATCTATTCTTTTTATACAGTTGTATGTTTTCTTAACACGTTTGTATAGTTGCTTTCTAAGTTCTTTTCATATGTCACGTATTAAATAGGGAAATAATTTATTGAGAACCCATACATCTATCTATCTTATTTGTTGTTTGTCCTCTACACCCTTTTATCTGAACCTACCAAAGAAAACTCATCCTCAGAAGAGTTATTGAATACACTGGCCAGCACTGTAGGTCTCAAATGATATTTGATGAATGAACTGTGAATGAACCAGTGAGAACTGTGCTAACTAGTCTTCTCTTTCACTCCTAGAGTTGGAAATCAAGCCAGGTCACGCGACTGGCACTAGGGCCGGAAAGAGAAGAATTCTGGCACGTTTTTGGTGATGGATGACCTTTGATAGCTGAGAAGATTTTGTAAAATTCCCTTTCACAGTTTAAAGATCTAGTTTCTCTTTGCATGTTTATAAGTAATGATTCCTAATTTTCAGAATAATTTTAGGCCTCTTGCCTAAAGGTTCACATTTACTGTAGAAACACTATACTTTTTCTTTTAAAGAATTTCATTCAGCCTCTCTTCTCTCTTCCCCCTATCTGTACATGGCTTTCCATGCCTTGCTTTTCCTTACAGTTCAATACCTTTAAACCATAAAGATCATATTTTTGGAAAGGCTGATCCCGAAAATAAGTTTTATATTTGATCATATATTTTAATTATTTTAGATTTCAAAAACTCAAGGGGAAAGAAATGAAATTTAGTTTATCGGACAACCTGGTTTTTGTAACTTCAATGTTATGCAGGAGTGAGTAAACTATGACCAGTGGGGCCAAACCTCGTCTGCTGCCTATTTTTGTAAATAAAGTTTTACTGGAACACAGACATGCTCATTTGTTTACATAACATCTATGGCTGCTTTTTAACAGCAGCAGAGATGAACAGTTGTGATAGAGACTGTATGGCTTACAAAGTCCAGGCTGTAAGAGAGCCTTGATGTCTCTAAGCCTCCTCTTAGGAAAGGGTCTAAATAAAAACAACACAAATAGCAAATATTTACTACACAGTTACAATATCTTAGGCACTGCTTTGTTAAATTTTACATTAATTATCTCTTTTAAAAATTGGGTAAAATTTTTGCATAAAATTTATGGCTAAAACGTGAATTGGGTACTTATTGTAATCCCTATTTTCAGATGAGAAAGCTGAGGGTTTTTTTAAATTTATTTTTGGCTGCATTGGGTCTTCATTGCTGTGCGCGGGCTTTCTCTAGTTGCGGCGAGCGGGGGCTCCTCTTCGTTGCAGGGCATGGGCTTCTCATTGTGGTGGCTTCTCCTGTTGTGAAGCACGGGCTCTAGGCACGCGGGCTTCAGTAGTTGTGGCACACAGGCTCAGTAGCTGTGGCTTGCAGGCTCTAGAGCGCAGGCTCAGTAGTTGTGGCACACAGGCTTAGTTGCTCTGCGGCATGTGGGATCTTCCTGGACCAGGGATCAAACCCATGTCCCCTGCGTTGGCAGGTGGATTCTTAACTACTGCACCACCAGGGAAATCCTCTTTTTTATTTTTTTTAACAACTTAAGTTATATTGGGATTAAATGACAATTTAAGGCAATTATTAATATATATAGTAAATAAAATGGAAACATTTACATTTAAGACATTTATAGATTTTAGTATTTTCCTCAGTGAGTAACAGTATTTTCACATGTCTTTATTCAAAGCACTTTTCATATATGTAATCTTATTTTTTTTAAACTGAAGTATAAACGACCTACAACACTATGTTAGTTCCAGGTACACATCATAGTGATTTGATATTTCTATACATTTCAAAATGATCATCATAATAGTTACCATCTGTCACCATACAAAGTTATTAAAATATTATTAACTATATTCCCCACACTGTACCTTTCTTTCCTGTGACTCATTTATTTTGTAACTGGAAGTTTATAACTCTTAATGTCCTATTTCACTCACCCCTCCCATTCTCCTTCCTCTGGCAACCACCTGTTCATTCTCTATATCTATGCATCCATTTCTGTTTTGTTATGTTTGTTCACTTATTTTGGTTTTTAGATTCCACATATACGTGAAAATCATATAGTATTTGTCTTTCTCTGACTTATTTCATTTATCATAATACCCTTGATGCCCACCCATGTAGCAAATGACAAGATTTCATTCTTTTTTATGGCTGAGTAATATTCCACTGTATATATATACACCACATCTTTATCCATTCATCTACTGATGGACATTTAGGTTGCTTCCATATCTTGGCTACTGTAAATACTGCTGCAATGAAATTAAGAATTTAAAAATTCTTAACTGAAATTCTAAAATGATGGCCACGAGAGGTTACAAGTGGAAGTTTGTGTTATATTTATACAACTGCTATCACTATTACTGTATTTCACAACTATTACAGTAGTGAGGAAAAAGTGAACCAAGTTTGAAAACTGAGCTATTTTTAAGTGAGGAAATGCAGGAATATCATTTACACTAAGAACATCTGTTTTAAAGAGGTATGTGGTAAAACAACTTTGAAAACAACAAAGCAAGGAAGGGTTAATTCCTAGAGATATGGCTTCAACGCAAATTTAACTAAACTATATAGGTGGATAAAAGACAATGTGATAAAGATTGGGAATACAAAGATACCTTCTAAAAAATTCATAGCTCAACAGGGGACAGGCAGGTAAAAATTAATATGGGGTTCTTAACTGCAAGCAACAGAAACCAATTCATACTGATCAACAGAAATGTAATGCATTAAACAGGCATTAAAAGTAGTTCTCAGAATTGCTGGGAAGTTTGAAGAACTGCACTCAGTAAACGGGCAGGAACTGAGCGAGAAGGCTTAAAGGCAAGAAATAAAAATCAAAATCTGTGACATGAGCCACCTGAGTACAGAAGAGATGTCACTACTTCTCCTTTTGGCAACTGGATGCTTTATTGCTGCCACTACATCTTTTACTGTGCCCACACAGGCTCCAGATAAAAGCATCCAATTAGTCATGTTTGGGCTATGGGCCAATTTCCTAAAGTTTGGGCACGAGAAAACAATTTATTTGTCCTTTTTTGCTTTTGTGTAGTGGGAGCCAGGGCTTGCACTTCACCAAGATTCATACTATATAGCAGGGAACTCCTCAAACACAGGAAGGGGCTTCAAAGGCTGGGAAGCCCCACCCCCAAGAAAACAATCCCCCCTCTACAAACACTGTATCTTAAATCAAGATTTGCAGAAATATTTTGAGGGGGAGTCTCTGTGTGCTCAAATACCTATTCAAATACTTAAATAATAACAAGTGATATACTCCTATACATTCACCTTTGTTTTTTTAACCAGTCATTAAGACAAAACTCTTTTTCAACATTCAAAACTTAAAGACATATTTCACAGAGCAAGATTTGAGTTTCTTAAGCCACTCAGTTTTTCAAACTCAAGTCCAGGGACTTGTCAGTCAAGTCAGGAGCCCATAGCTCTCAAGTTTAAGAAACTACACTAAAACATAATATAATAAGAAAGCTCTATATTAGATACCATGTTGGCATAAACGAGGGATTAACTACAGTCAGGGAATGCTATGCAGAACAAAAACTTTAAAATAACCAGAAATTTACCAAGCAAATGGGGTGGGGCAAAAAAAGAATACTCCAACAGAGGTAACAGCTAGTATAAAGCACTTCATTAGAAAACACTGTAGCGTAGTGAAAAAGGCACCTGTTCAGGTCAGGAAAAGTGAATTAAACTCCTAATCCTAATTAGCAGTATAATCTGGGTCAAGTCCTTTAACATCTGATTTTTCCTCATCTACAAAATAAGGGAGACGGACTAGATGATCTTTAAGTAGTTTTGCTACTAAACAAATTTCTGGTTATTATTATTAATCACAATGGTTAACATTTATTGGCACTCACCATGTGGCAGGGAAAATAGTATACAGTTTACATATATTAGGTAGGTATCATTATCCCCATTTTCCCCAATTGAGGAAACTCAAGTTCTGAGCAGTTAGCTAACTCATTCAAAGTGATCCAGTTAGTAAGAGAGCCACAGCTGGAGGATTTAATTGCAAAGCCAATACATTCAATCATAGTTAAACCAATCACAAAATTCCAAATTCCCTAAGGACAGGGAATTTGCTACTATGGTTTTTATTATGCTATGGGTAATATGTTTATTATCTACCTTTTTCTGATATCTAAATTTTTCAGAGGGCCAAGAATTTAGACCCAAGTATCAAAATATTCATTACTTTATATGGTCAAATAGAAATCTTTCCAAAATATATCATACACATCTCTGTTTAGATAAAAGTAGATCAAATTTTAACTTTTCTTGAAGCTCAAGGTTACATTTATACATATTAATTATTGTATGGTTCTGTGGAACTTTAATATAATGTGACTCTTTTCTCTTCATTTTCTTGGGTCAGCTTATGTTTTTGTTTCTTCTCTCACTGCTTTCATTAATCACAGGTCCTCTACACCCTTATAATGGTTTCTGGACTAAAAAAATAAATCAAGTTGCAAAAAAATTACTTTCAGCCATATTTCTCATTACAAGGTGGCTTTTGATGTAGTACCATAAAGTAATTCTTAATTATCAATTCAGCTGTGATTTGATGACCTAAGCACAACTTTATTGTTTCAAATACTTTGACACAGAATATTGCTGTACTGTACCATATCCTCCTATCTTAAGATACTTCATAACGAATTAAAATCTAAAGCATCATGTCTTCACATAATGCCAGCGAGCCAGAAAAAAAAAAAAGTTTAATGTTTATGAAGTCATATGGGTTAAATGTGAGGTAGGTTCCAAAAATGCTCCTTGTTTCCCTGAAATGATAGAAAAAAGGAAAAATCCTTATAGGAACCCTCCTGCAAAAATTCTAAAGAGAATAGAAGAGGGAAAGTGGCTCTATCCCATACTAAAACATATTATGAAACTACCATTAAAACAGTTTAGTATGGATAGAAAAAGAGCAAGAAATCCAAACACATATTGGAATTTTCTTTATGATAAATAGTTCAGATTAGTAGGTAAAGAGGAATTACAATAAATGTAGAAACTGTTAAAAAAATACACAAACTATATTCCTATTTCATGTCTTACTTCAAAATAAGTAACTGAAGGATCAAATGCCTAAAATGCAAAAAAATGAAAAACAGAAGTTCTGGAAGAAAGACCAAATTTATTCATAATCTGATAGAGGAGAATAAACAGGTCTCTTTAAATAGGACACAAAATCCAAGTCACAAAAGGGGGAAAAAGGGATATACTTAGCCACATAAAAAGTAAAGACTGTTGTAAAACAACAACCAAAAAAATGAAGCCAAGAGACAAACTGGAAAAAATATTTGCAAAACATATGATAAAAAAACTAACTTCCTGGACTTCCCCAGTGGTGCAGTGGTTAAGAATCTGCCTGCCAATGCAGTGGACACAGATTTGAGCTCTGGTCAGGGAAGATACCACATGCCGCGGAGCAACTAAGCCTGTGCGCCACAACTACTGAGCCTACATGCCGCAACTACTGAAGCCCGTGCGCCTAGAGCCCGTGCTCCGCAACAAGAGAAACCACCGCAATGAGAAGCATGCACACCTCAATGAAGAGCAGCCCCCGCTTCCCGCAACTAGAGAAAGCCCACACGCAGCAAGGAAGACCCAACGCAGCCATAAATAAATAAACAAACAAACAAACCCCAAATACTAACTTCCTTAATTTATAAAGGGCTCATACAAATCAATAAAAAACAGACCAATTACCTACTAGAAAAATGAACAAAAGATATAAACAAGAAATCTGAAATGAATACAAATGCTAATAAAGTTCTGATGTTTGATTTCCTCATTAAAGAAATGCAAATCACCTATTCAAATGGCAAAAATGCAATGTCTTAGGGAATGATCAGTCTCAAGTGCTACTGATGTGTGTCTAAGTTGATAAAATTCATCGGGAGGGTCATCCAGATATAGCCTGAGAAGCTGTCAAGCATATGTACAAAGGTAATCATGATAACATACACTGGAAAAAGATGTTTATCATGGAGCATTAGTTAAATAAATTATGGTATATCCATAAAATGGAGGCATGCACCATTTAAAAAGGCAGGGGGATGAATAAATTTCAATGTAGAATCTAAAATAAACTATTAAGGAATTAAAAAAAGCAAAGTGCAGAAGTGTGTATAGAATTATTTTTAAGTGGGGAAATGGATGAGTAAGCGGGTTTTCCAATGTTTCTCTGGAATTAATTATGTGAACCTGTTAAGTGTGGTTAACTTTGTTCACAGGGACTGGGGCAGAGAGCCACAGGTCTTGCATTTTCTAATCTGTTCCCGAGTTAATGTCACTTTTTAAAGTTAATAGGAATTATCTACAGAGTAGAATTGTGGGCCAATTTTTGCCTTTTTAAATACTTCTCTGTCTTAAAAATACCTAATAAAATCTATATTTTAAATTTAAAAAACCACCTGGGTAGGGATAATGGGCAATGGGACCCTTTGTTGCACTTTATTCTATCAATACAGCTTTATCTCTTAAATAATAAGCATATATCATTTTAAAATTTAAATCAGCTTTAACATATTACACTTTAAATTGTTTGCCCTAGTTTGATAATGTTTAAAATCTCAAAGCAAAACACTACATATGGACATCTGAGTGAAAACTTGTCTTCCAATGTTAAAAAGATCTTGCATTATTTTAAATTCAAAGTAAAAGACTAATAGAAAAGTATCTATACTAAACTTTCTGTATCTACTGAGGGCACCTTCTTCTACAAGCTGACCTACTGGCTTTCTGACTGGGTCACAAGCCCTGCTGCAGAAAGGGCATAACACAGTGACAAATTTTTATAAGAAAGAAACTGATAATTTAAAAAAGAAGCAAACAAACAAAAAGAAACAACAAAAAAGGAAACTGCATAAAACTGATACATGCAAGATAGTGTGAATCAGGACCTCTTTTCAATTGCCTATTTTATTAGGAAAGTGAAAAGTGATCCCAATAAGTCATGCAATTTCTAAAGATTAGAGTTGATACTTTTCTCTCAGGTTCAAGAGATCATTTTCTCTCACAGGTGAACAATTGTTGCTTTTCAAACATACCAGAGTGTCAAAGGCAGGTGTAATTAGATTGGGGGCTGGAGAGGGAAAGGAAACCACAGAGAAAGGGAAGTTAGAGGCCTGATGTATAGTATTTCACAGTAAGTGAAACAGAAGCACATGTAAACAAGAGAGTATATATATCAGACCTACTGTAGATTCTAAGGTACTACTTATCAATATAACTCACAAGCATTCACCTCTAAGAGAGTTGGATCCTCAAAACTAATCACAAAGCTCACCTCTAAGTAGTCTCAATGGATAATTACCATCCTGCTGTGATTATTTTTAATACTTACTCAATAATACAGTACTCCCTGAGTTACCTAGCATTATTGAGAAATGAAAGTCAATGGTATGCTGACATAAATAGCAAGGAGCTTTGAAGCCAGAGAGACTAAGTTCAAATCTCAGCTTCATTACTCAAGAGCTGTATGACCTTGGGCAAGTTATTTAATCTTTGCCTCTATTTCTTCATCTCTAAAATCTCTAAAATTGGGTTAACAATATTAACTATGTTCAGGGGTTGATGTGATAAATAAATGAAATTATACCTGTACATGGCATCACAGTACTCAAATATATAAAGTTTTAAGAACATATCTTTTGAAAAAAGTGCCATTTGTTTAATTTAAACCATTCTGAATAGAAGTCTCAATACTTCAGTTAACTTTTGTTTCTTCTTAAGGCAAACAGACACAATTTAACTTTTCCTGTACTGTACAGGATCGTAATTATTAATACAAATTATAAGATTACGCATGACGACACATACAAAAAAGTTTCCACAAGCTTTCAATCAATCAATCAATTAATCAGTTTCTTTACAGACACTTTGAGAAAGACAGCACCTGACAAGACTTAAACTTTATAGCGATGTCTCCATGCTAATTATTTCCAAATGTAACAATTTTACAATTAAACAGTTGAAAATTTAAAAAACTGTACCCCTTTTACTATTCCTTATTCACAGAGATAACTTGTGCTTGCCTCCTGCAAGCCCCTTTCTCATTTTCTTAATGTGCTCATGCTAAGCAACTGTGAGCTAAGAAGCCAGATAACCATTTCAAGGCAGACTGATCTGGTGAAAAATATATGGGCTGTAGATTCAGACAGCTCTGGGTTTAAATCCCAGTTGTGCTACTTATTTTGTGACCTTGTTAAATTACTTAACTTCTCTAAGCTTCAATTTCCTCATCTTCAAAATGGGAATACTATTACCTATATTGAAAGGCTGTGGTAAAAGGCAAATGAAAATTTACGTAAAAATCTTACAG
Organism: Delphinus delphis; assembly: GCF_949987515.2. Taxonomy (NCBI): domain Eukaryota; kingdom Metazoa; phylum Chordata; class Mammalia; order Artiodactyla; family Delphinidae; genus Delphinus; species Delphinus delphis. The sequence goes on from NC_082691.1 coordinate 90,129,266, forward strand.
AATGCTTTCTAGTACCTGGCAATATAAGTCATCCTGTCAATGGTAATTATTATTATATAACTAATGCAAGATGTTGAAACTATAGTGAAGTTAAGAATAAAAAGAATTTCTTACTTGGAACATATGCTTTTAATGTGTGAAATTCCTTGGCACTATACTGGAGACACAAAGATGAAAAAGGATATAGTATCTATCCTCCAGAGGCTCACAGCCTTTAATTAAAGACAGACATATAAACAAAATCACAGCAATTTGATAAGTGAAACAGTAAAAGAGGCAGCACTCCATTTGAAGTCAAAATGCTTCTCTGGAAGAGATGATATTTAAGCTAAGAGGAAAAATAGCTCACCAGGTTGGGAGTTAGGGACTGAGGTGAGCTGACTTGGTCAAAGAAGATGAAAGAGCACATGTGAAGATACACAAGTAAGAAACAGCCTAGCAGGGTCTGGAGCAGAGAGCGTGTAGAGAGAGTTTAAAAAGGCAAGCATAGGCCAGATTTTCACGATCTAGTACGCCAAACCAAGGAGGAGTTGGCCCTTTTTTAAAATAAATAATGGGGAATCACAAAAGTGTAAGGGCAGTGAAGAAGGTTGGCTGAAAAAGATAAGATGCTCAGATTCGTATTAGAGAGAGATCCCTCCAGCTGAGATGTTCAAGTTGATCAGGAAAGAGGGGGGAACTACAGTCAAGGAAAATACAGTCCAGATGGTTAAGCAGCAGCAACTAATCTAAAGTAGTGATGATAAGAATGTAGAGTAAGGAATGGATGAGAGAGACTGAGAAAGGGAGTCCTGATAACACTCAGAAATTTGGGAAAATTCCCCAATTTCTAGTTTGGGCAAATGATTGGGTCATAATGTCATTAGTCAAAATGGGGACAAGAGAAATAGAAACAATTTTTGAGAAGAAAATGTGAGCTCAATTTGGAATTTATCTGAATGGCGCTATCCATTAGGCAGTCCGGAGCTCAAGTGAGGGCTGAATTAACTCCAATGGGAGAAATTAACATAAAGGCAGAAATGGAAGGCAAAAATAAGGCACCAAGAGGAATCATACAGATTGAAAATGGGTGAATATCTACTATTACTGCTCATGAATATCTTACTTTCTCTTGTTTTCCAATTGGACAAACTGCTTACGAAAGTGAGATGTTATTTTACTTTGCATGCTACTTTAAAACCATGAACGCTTTTCCACATAGGTCTGCTTAATATAAACATATGAGTTTTCTGAGCATTGCGTCCAAATTCTTCACTATTATGCCAGGCTTAGCGAAGTGCTGGGGGCCTGAAAGGTGCCCAAGAAAAATGGATGAATTAAGTAAATATGGTCTTTTGGTCAGTCAAGAAACCAATTTGTTTCAGATATTGTTTTAATGACACAGATGAATATTTCATATGGAGTAATCTTAAGTTTTTCTTTATATGCTGCTTTTTCCATTTAGGAACATAACAATTTTCAATGGTTTTGGAACTCTGAACTTATTTTTCAGAATTCAAGAAGTTACCCCAAACCAACAATTTATGCCTATCCATACTCCAGACTTCTGTATAGAAGTCAGAAGCAGATAGAAAAATACAATTATTGTTTTTTAAAATATTAATTTTAAAAAAGGGAAATACTAAAATGCTTCACCCACAGGTCCATTCTTAAATGTTAGCAATGTGAGAGATATTCACAGGAGTACTCAGAAGAGTATTTTTAAAGATTCTCACCCCTTAGAAGGAAAGCTACACAAGTCCAAATGTTTCTTTACGTACTTTCTTTGTACACACTCAGATAAATGCACATTACATAAACTTAGAGAATAATAATGTGTGCAAAAATTGGTGGATGAAAAAGGTAAATCAGTGAATAAGCAAGGAAGATAGAGGCTGAGCAGAAAAAACCATGTTATGAGGACCTGAAATGTGAAAAGGCACAATAAGGGAGCTCAGTCAGAAAAAAATGGAGTGCTAGTTTTTGGTTGTTTTGTTTTTTATTATTTTTCATTAACAAAGCAAAAGATATTTGAAGAGACTCAAGTTACCCAAGAAAAACTAAGAAAGGAAAAAGCTCAATGGTCTGTTCATAGAATTACTTTAGAGTCAAACCTTTTTGGATAAACCAGTTCTTAATACTTTCTTTTACTTTGCTTTGACTGTCTATCCTTCCCTCTCATGCACATCTTTTTTGTTAATGACAGTAAGCAGTATGGTAGTAATAGGGAAAAAATCAAAATCAAACTGAATAGAATGACCTAATTTAAAAACTAACTGAAAATAAATTAATCCATTGGTATTGGCACATATTTTTACAAAAATGTTTTTGTGTGATTGAAAACTATGCATAATCTGCCTGGATGTGGACCTTGGGAATGTCCTGCTAGAAATCTTGATATCATAAATTTTCACAATTACAGTTTAGATTGTGAGAGACTGCATGGAGAAGTTAAGAAGTCTAAGTTTGGGAGTCAGCAGTTTAGTTCTGCCTTCGTTTGTTCTCTCTATAACTTTGGATTTTTTTTTTTTCTCTTAAGTACCCTGCATCTCAGTAATCTTATCTGTAAAATGGGACTAATAAAAGGACTTACTTTACAAGACTCACAAGGATGATACTAAATAATATAACAGGAAGACACTATATAAACTTATTTTTATAGCTGCAAGCTCAGTACTTAAGAACTTTTCATATCTCAAGAATATCAAATAACCTAGGTTCCACCATTAACAGAAAAACAAAAGCCCACTCACTTCCAGAGTACTTCAGTGTCCCACCACTGGAACCATACCATGGACTGAAGTGTTCCAAGTAATTTCCTTCCTTTAATCTTAAGGGAAACATCCAAAAAGTCCGATTTCAGACTATGCGAAAAGTCTAAATTGTAATGGTACTAAACAGAGTAAAAACTATCAGTAGCTTGCCTTGCACAATCCTGTAAGTTTTAAGAAACTCTGCTTCTGGTTACTTGTTTCTAACAGAACTCTGAAGCAAAAACATAGCAACATACCAGTGGTCATATCCTTTGAAGAACTAAAATCTGGATTGGCTTCTTACACTTTTAGAAGGTGAGCAAGATGCCCTCCCTGATCATGTCATAAAGCTATACTTTTTAGAAGCAAGATGTGCTCCATGCTTAGGTAATAAAGTCATACGTTTGTTTTGAAAGATTTCTTTTTAGATCACCATATTAAAATCACATGTAAGTTCTCCCCTAATTACACAATGCACAATTTCAGGGTCCAAAGGCAGGCCAGCTTGGAAATTTTAAGTTTACCACTTGATCACAACGTGGATTCACATCTGGGTTTAGGTTTGAGATTAGCTTTCTTCATCATGATTCTACCCCCAAGAGTACTGTGACTAAACTGCCTTACTATTTATTACACATATAAGCATTTCTGATGGAATCAAGGAGAAAGACAGAGTAACCAAAGTTCACACACTTGTTTGGAAACTGCTCAGATAACTTAAAGACGCCCAGATGCTAAATGACAACCTTACCACTGGAAGCAAAGAAGTTATTTGTTTTAGCGGGGGAGAGGGAAAAGGCCACACCCAAAGTTAAACGACTTCACAGTGAAGTGATACCAAGTTTCAGAATTTTAACTACTGCTATTTTCGGTACTCTTTTTCACGGTCAATGAATACTTTAAATTCATAACAGGCCCAAAGTTAAAGAAAACGTTCCTCTGACCCTAATCACTTGTTACTTCATTCAGTAGTGGGCAGGTCCAAGATGGAGAATTACCTCGTCCAGAAAAAGATTTAAGTGTAACTCTGGAGTAGAAAAGGGCCGAACTCAAGTCATCAGGGCTCGTAAGTGACTCTAAAAGAGCGGGTCACCACTCTCCCCTCCCCCAAGAGGTCGGGAAGGCAAGAGCCTGACTGTGTCACCACGGCAGTTACCTGACACAGAACGCGACCGCGTTGTGTGGACCCATCTTTCAGTTTGGACGCTCCCTGCCTCCCGGCTCTCTAGGTGCCGCCACCACCCGGGAGGTCTCCCCCACCCCCGCCCCCGCCAGCCCAGCTCCCAGCAGCTTCCTCAGCCTCCCCTCCATCCCACCTCCGTGCTCTCGCGACTCCACTCATCCCCACGTACCTTGGCCACATAGTCTTTCACCTCATCCAGGTCTCCGTTTTTCAGGGCCCACATGAACTCCTTGTCGCACATTACTGCAGCGGGGCGGGCCGGCTAGCCAGGCAGAAAACGAGGAGGCGGTGGCAGCAGCAAGCGGATACCGCCGGGCGAGCGGGAGACAGGGCCGCGCGGAGCCGGAGCAAAGAGAAGGCGGGGTAGGCTGGCAGGCGAGCGAGGCAGTTGGCCGCGGCGACCGTTAGGGCGGGAGAAAGAAAGTTTTTTGCGGCCACCGGGCCCAGCTGAGAAGGTTCCGCCTGGCCGAAGAGAAGCTGGAGCGCTTGCACTTCCGGTTCACTCCCCGCTAGGGCCCTCCCCCAACTTCCTCTTCCTCTTCCCGTCGGCGGAACGCCCCGCTCGGGACCCCGCCCCGACGGCCCGCGGCCGAGCGCCCCGCGTGCGCAGGCGCAGTGGCTGGGACGGCTGGCGGAGATTGCTGGGGGAGGAGTGGGCGGGTCTGGGAGGCCAAACAAGGGGGTCGGAGGTCAGGAAGGGCAGAAAGTGTGTGGCGGGAGTTTTAGGGTATTCCAGAGGGGATCAGGACGTTTCTGCGCCCCATAAGCGGGAAAAACTTAAGAGAAACCCACAGCCTTGGAGGGCATGTTGCTCACCTTCCTAGTGTGCAGTAGGAATTTTTGATTTGAATTCCTTGTCTTCTCTTTTCTTTCCCTCCTCCTCTCCTTTTCTTTCTCCTTCCCTCGCTTCCTTGCTCCTTCCCTTCCTTCCTCTACTGTCAAGCATCCTTTAGGCTCCTACTGCATGTCAGACTCTGCTAGGCACAGAGGCTGTAGGAAAAAAGATGGCATAAACCAATTCTTGCCCTCAAGGAACGCTTCCATACTTATGACAACAATGTGAATTCAGTGTGCCAATACTACGTGTAATGTTCTGTGGAGGGAAAAACTCTACTCATCTCCCCGACCAGCAAATGATATCCAGAGACTAGGAATTCAGTTTGATGCCATAGGGCAGAGCAAACTTAACTGACCGGTACAATTTGTGTTTTTTAAATTTTTTTGTTCGTTTGTTTTTAATGCTTTGAAGCTTCAGGACCGTTCTAGTGAAACCGGTGCTACTCTTCCTAGAGTTTGGCTGTAATACCCTGGGGCGCAGCCACCAAATGAATTGTGCCTCAACCCTAATGACCCAGGCGTGCACACATGAACATAAAGAAAGCCAATAAAAATGCTTATTGGAACTATTATATATATATGTATAGTCCATTATTTATGACCCACTAAACGGATAAATGATAAACTACTTTACTAGGCTTGCCATATAGAATAGGGGTTCAGAACACAGACTGGAACCAGAATGCTTAGTTTTGAATACAGGACCCAACCTTTGTTAATTTTGTGTCACCTCAAGCAAGTTATTTAACCCTGCCCTGTTCAGTTTTCCATATTTGTTTAGGGGATATGACAGTAGTGTTCAATAAGCGCATATATATATATATATATATATATATATATATATATATATACGCCTGTGATTTAGAACTAGCAAATAGAGATAGGATTCAAATCAAAAGAAAAATCTCCAAATATTTAATAGCTACCTTGATTGTTATTCTGTTAATTTTACTTTCTGACAGAAATGCAACTTCACATACCTAATGATGAAACATTTCTGGGAACAAATCTCAAGGATGAATTTGCTAGGTAAATCCTGGAGTTCCTATCTCTTTTCTAATTCCCACCTGTGTGATCTTTGAGTTACATCCTGCTGACAGCTCTTGGTTTATGTCTCTAGCCCAGACTTCTCTTATGTGATCCATTCTGATATTCAACTTCTTACCCATTTGAATGTCTCAAACTTAACATGTCCAAAATAGGATTTGGTCTCTTCTAGATTCTAAACCTAGTTGTCCCCTGGACCACGCCTTCTCTTTGAATGACACCACCAACCACCTTGTCACTAAAACCAAACTCTATCCAGGCCTCTGTGAGCCCTCTTGACTAGGCCTCAACCTTCGTCTATAAAGACTTGAATAAACATGAACACAGGCCCTATCAGCTCAAGGCCACATCCTAAAATAATGCCAGTCCCCCTTAAAGTGGCTGCATGAGAAAATTCAAGGCTGCCAAGGCCCCTGTTTGTTCCAGTCAACACCTCCCAGTCTGTGTAGGAGGGTAGAACCCTAACTTCAATGATTGCCGCTAGCAGACACAGCTGGCCTAATCGCATTTACACTGACTAATCTTTTGTAATTTTTTACTTCCCTGACTCTACAGAGCCCCCACTCCACCACCCCTCCCTCATTCTCCCTTCAAAACACCTATTCATCTCTATACAAATGGAAGTTTTGTTCAGTTCACGTTGGACTCTTTTTCCCTATAGCAATATTTCTTACTGATAAAAATCTGTCCTTACCACTTTAACTAGTGCCCTGCTTTGTTCATCCTTGACAATGGGAGTCATATATAACACCTGCTGCTCCCAACCTTTCTCTTATTCCATCCATCAGTAAGTCCTTCAAAATATATCTTAAATTGTTCACTTCTCACCATCTTCCTGGCTTGCTGCCCGCCCCAAGACCCTTCCCAGCCCTGTCATCTCTGCACTGATACAGTCGTCTCCAGCTGGTCCCCATTTTCACTCTCACCCTTTTCCAATTAATTCACCACATAGCCAGTTACCTTTTTTTTTTTTTTTTTAGTGGTATGCGGGCCTCTCACTGTCGAGGCCTCTCCCGTTGTGTAGCACAGGCTCTGGATGCGCAGGCTCAGCGGCCATGGCTCACGGGCCTAGCCGCTCCGCGGCATGTGGGATCTTCCCACGCTGGGGCACGAACCCGTGTCCCCTGCATCGGCAGGTGGACTCTCAACCACCGCGCCACCAGGGAAGCCCCAAACATGCATTTCTTATCTTTAGACCTTTCAATGGCTTCCTACTGCATTTTAGGATAAAATTCTAAATTATTTGCTATGGCCTTCAGGGCCCTCTGTGATCTGACCCTTATGGTCTCTCCCATTTCATGACACTCCCTCCCACCCCATTGCTTCTTTGTTTCCCATAGATCTCATCTTCTGTCAGTTTCAGAAAAAACCAAGCTTATTCCACCCTAGGGCTGTTATGCTTGTTTCTTCTTGTCTGGAATGTTCTTTTAATTCTTGCTCACTCCTGAGGTCTCAGTGCAAATGTTACCTCTTCAGAGAGGCCTCTCAGACCATCCACTGTAAACAGGTCCCTCAATCATGTCTACCATATAGTCCACTTTTTTTGTTTTTAACCTCTTTAAGTTCACTTATCATAAATATTTTCACTATTGTTTCTTCTTGTTGTTACCTATTTTGGCAGGTATCCAACAGATATTTCCCTTTGTCTGCCATCCTAGGCATAAGAGAGAATTGCTCTTGCTGGCTTCCCTGTGGTTGGATAATGTCATGTAACTAATTCTGGCCTATTAGTTATGAGCAGAAGTAACATGAGTCACTTGCAGGCTTGCCAATGCAAGACGCTTCAGAGTGCTTTATTCCCTCTCCCACAGCAGCCAGCAATATTCAAAACAGTGGCTGCAGTCAGCCTGGGTTCCTGAGCAACTTACAATCAACAGAACTCCTCTTCCATCCCATAGTGGATATCCAGTAAAATAATAATGAAACTTCTGTTGTTTCAAGCCACTGAGATTGTGGTGTTTATTACTGCAGCAACACTGAGTCAGTCTTGACCGACACAGAAATTATTGTCAGAAGTGAGCTGTTACTCGAACAAAAACCTTAAATACATGGCATTGGTTTAGGGCCTAGGTAGTACGCAACAAAGGAAGTGATATTGGAAGCCATGTGGATAGTGAGTCATTTTCACAGGAGTGAAACATTTGGCAAAACAATCTCCTGTGATAGCATGATGATGCATGGAAGACAGATAACGTACCCTGTATACTTGTAGCTCTAGTGGAAGAGGCTGGGAAATGGAAAGCTGGTGGCATGTGTTGGGAGCTATTTTTGTGTGTTGCCTGGGGTGGAGGGGAAGGGGAGGGGGAGGGCGGGCATGTTTTTATTTACTTTCTTTCCAGTTTTACTGTGATATAATTGACATATAACATTGTATAAGTGTAAGATATACCACATGGTGATTTGATATGTGTATGTATTGCAAAATTATTACCTCCACAAGGATAGTTATCACATCCATCACCTCATAGTAACTTTTTTTTTCTTTTGGTGAGAACTTTTAAGATTTACTTTTAGCATCTTTCAAGTATACAAGGCAGTAGTGTTAAGTATAGTTATCATGCTGTACATTAGATTCCCCAGAACTTATTCATCTTGTAAATGGAATTTTGTACCCTTTGACCACCTTCACCCATTTCCCCCACCTTGCAGCCCCTAGTAACCACCAATCTACTCTCTGTTTCTGTGAGTTTGGGTTTTTTTAGATTCCACATGTAAATGAGATCATACAGTGTTTGTCTTTGTCTGACTTATTTCACTTAGCATAATGCCCTCAAGGTTCATCCATGTTATCACAAATGACAGGATTTCCTTCTTTTTTTCATGGCCCACTGTATAGTATATCACATTTTCTTAATCCATTCATCTGTCAGAGGACACTTAGGTTGATTCTATGTCTTGGCTATTGTAAATAATGCTGCAATGAACATGGGAATGCAGACATCTCTGATACCCTGTTTGAATTTTATCATGAAAGAATGCTAAATTTTTTCAAATGCTTCATCTGTGTCTATTGAGATGATCATATGATTTTTATCTTTCATTTTATTAATGTGATTTTTCACATTTATTGATTTGTGTATGTTGAACCATCCTTGCATCCCAGGGATAAATGCCACTTGGCCATAGTGTATGATCCTTTTAATGTGTTGTTGAATCAGTTTGCTAATATTTTGTTGAGAATTTTTGCATCTATATTCATCAGGGATATTGGCCTGTAGTTTTCTTTTCTTGTAGTTCCCTTATCTGGCTTTGGTATCTGGGTAATGCTGGCCTTGTAAAATGAGTTTGGGAGTGTTCCTTCTTCTTTTTTTTTTTTTTTTTTGGGGGGTGTGTGTGTGTGTATGTGATGGCACATTTGTGGGGTCTGTGATGGGAGGTCTCTAGAGTCAGTGATGGGGGAATCCGTAGGGTGAATGATGGGGAAATTTGGAGTGATGGGAGGGTGTGTATGGTGTGTGATGGGGCGAGGGTCTCTGGAGTCAGTATTGGGTGAGAGTGAGTGTTGGGAGGTTTATGAGATCTGTGACAGGGTGGTGCTGTTGAATGATGGGGATCTGTGGGAAAAACAAATGTTCTTTCCCATTTTTCTTGGCTACAGCATGGCCATTTTACCAGCTGGCATTTATGCATTTCTAGTCTGATGATTTGGTGAACTTTCTTTTTTTTGAATTTTATTTTAGTTTTTTATACAGCAGGTTCTTATTAGTTATCCATTTTATACATATTAGTGTATATATGTCAATCCCAATCTCCCAATTCATCACACCACCCCCCACCACCACTTTCCCCCATTGTGTTCCCTCTTTTTCAATTTTTGGTAAGAGTTTGAAAGGATTGGTGTTAATTCTTCTTTAAGTGTTTGGTGGAATTTGCCATTGAAACCATCTGGTCCTAGACTTTTCTTTGTTGGGAGATTTTTGATTAGTGATTCAATTTCCTTACTTCCTTACTTGTTATTGGTCTGCTTAGGTTTTTTATTTCTTCATGATTTGGTCTTGGTAGGTTATATGTTTCTAGGAACATATCTATTTCTTTTAGATTGTCTAGAACAACCTAGGCATATAATTGCTCATAGCAGTCTCTTATGATCCTTTATATTTCCATGGCATCTACTGTAATGTCTCCTCATTCATTTCTATTTTATTTGAGTCCTCTCTCTTTTTTTTCTTGTTGAGTCTAGCTAAGGTTTGTCAATATTGTTTATCTTTTCAAATATCCAACTCTTATTTTGTTAATCTTTTCTATTGTTTTCCTATTCTCTAAGTTTATTTCTGCTCTAATCTTTATTATTTCTTTCCTTCTGCTAACTTCGGGCTTATTTTGTTCTTTTCTAGTTCCTTGAGGTATAATGCTAGTTTGTTTGAGATCTTCCTTTTTTCATGATGTATGTTTTATATCTGTAAACATTCCCACTATAACTGCTTTTGATATATCCCATAAGTTGTGGTATGTTGTGTTCCACTTTCATTTGTCTCAAGATATTTTTAAATTTCCCTTTTCATTTCTTCTTTGACCCACTGGTTGTTCAGAAATGTTTTGTTTAATTTCCACATATTTGTGAATTTTCCAGCTTTCCTCTTGTTACTAGTTTCATGCCACTGTGGTTGGAAAAGATACTTGATATAATTTATATCTTCATGAATTTGTTGAGGATTGTTTTATTGCCTAACATATGATCTATCCTAAAAAATGTTCCATGCATACTTGAGAAGAATGCATATTCTGCTGCTATTGAATGGAAAGTTCTGTATATGTTTGTTAGGTACATTTGGATGTTGGTAATTATTGTTTACATAAGCTATTATAGGAAAAGATGAATCAGAAAATAGTTGTTGAGCTTGCAACTAGAAATGGAGGAGATTACAGAGAGTCCAGAGATTTGGAGACTTGCACTGTTGGAAGATACAAATGATTCTCATCTTTAAGTGAGATGAGCAACAAAGGCTGATTAGAACTCATCCATGTGTCAAGGATCAAATCAAGGATATGACTGTCATACTCATGACTAAAACCTCTGAGTGGATTAAAGTGGTTCCCAGTAAGTTGGGTTTTTTTAATTTTTTAATTTTATTTTATTTATCTTTTTAAACAGCAGGTTCTTAATAGTCATCAGTTTTATACATATCCGTGTATAGACGTCAATCCCAATCTCCCTATTCATCCCACCCCCCCAACACCACTTTCCCCCCTTGATGTCCATGCAATTGTTCTCTACATCCGTGTCTCTATTTCTGCCTTCCAAACTGATTTATCTGTACCATTTTTCTAGATTCCACATATATGTGTTAATATACGATATTTGTTTTTCTCTTTCTGACTTACTTCACTCTGTATGAGTCTCTAGGTCCATCCATGTCTCTACAAATGACCCAATTTCATTCCTTTTTATGGCTGAGTAATACTCCATTGTATATATGTACCAGTTCTTTTTTATCCATTCGTCTGTTGATGGGCATTTATGTTGTTTCCATGACATGGCTATTGTAAATAGTGCTGCAGTGAACACTGTGGTGAATGTGTCTTTTTGAATTATGGTTTTCTCTGGGTATATGCCCAGAAGTGGGATTGCTGGATCATATGGTAGTTCTATTTTTAGGTTTTTAAGGAACCTCCATACTGTTCTCCATAGTGGCTGTATCAATTTACATTCCCACCAACAGTGCAAAACGGTTCCCTTTTATCCACACCCTCTCCAGCATTTGTTGTTTATAGATTTTCTGATGATGCCCATTCTAACTGGTGTAAGGTGATACCTCATTGTAGTTTTGATTTGCATTTCTCTAATAATTAGTGATGTTGAGCAGCTTTTAATGTGCTTCTTGGCCATCTGTCTGTCTTCTTTGGAGAAATGTCTATTTAGGTCTTCTGCGCATTTTTGGATTGGGTTGTTTGTTTAATATTGACCTGCATGAGCTGTTTATATATTTTGGAGATTAATCTTTTGTCTGTTGATTTGTTTGCAAATATTTTCTCCCATTCTGAGGGTTATCTTTTTGTCTTGTTTATGGTTTCCTTTGTTGTGCAAAAGCTTTGAAGTTTCATTAGGTCCAATTTGTTTATTTTTGTTTTTATTTCCATTACTCTAGGAGGTGGATCAAAAAAGATCTTGCTGTGATTTATGTCAGAGAGTGTTATTCCTATGTTTTCCTCTAAGAGTTTTACAGTGTCTGGTCTTACATTTAGATCTCTAATACATTTTGTGTTTATTTTTGTGAATGGTGTTAGGGAGTGTTCTAATTTCATTATTTTACATGTAGCTGTCCAGTTTTCCCAGCATCACTTATTGAAGAGACTGTCTTTTATCCATTGTATATCCTTGCCTCCTTTGTCATAGATTAGTTGACCATAGGTGCGTGGGTTTATCTCTGGGCTTTCTATCTTGTTCCATTGATCTATGTTTCCAATTTTGTGCCAGTACCATATTGTCTTGATTACTGTAGCTTTGTAATATAGTCTGAAGTCAGGGAGTCTGATTCCTCCAGCTCCATTTTTTTCCCTCAAGACTGCTTTGGCTTTTTAGGGTCTTTTGTGTCTCCATACAAATTTTAAGATTTTTTGTTCTATTTGCATAAAAAATGCCATTGGTAATTTGATAGGGATTGCATTGAATCTGTAGATTTCTTTGGGTAGTATAGTCATTTTCACAATATTGATTCTTCCAATCCAAGAACATGGTATATCTCTCCATCTGTTGGTATCATCTTTAATTTCTTTCATCAGTGTCTTATAGTTTTCTGCATACAGGTCTTTCGTCTCCCTACGTAGCTTTATTCCGAGGTATTTTATTCTTTTTGTTGCAATGGTAAATGGGAGTGTTTCCTTAATTTCTCTTTCAGATTTTTCAGCATTAGTGTATAGGAATGCAAGAGATTTCTGTGCCTTAATTTTGTATACTGCAACTTTACCAAATGCATTGATTAGCTCTAGTAGTTTTCTGTTGGCATCTTTAGGATTCTCTATGTATAGTATCATGTCATCTGCAAACAGTGACAGTTTTACTTCTTCTTTTCCAATTTGAATTCCTTTTATTTCTTTTTCTTCTCTGATTGATGTGGCTAGGACTTCCAAAATTGTGTTGAATAACAGTGGTGACAGTGGACATCCTTGTCTTTTTCCTGATGTTAGAGGAAATGCTTTCAGTTTTTCACCATTGAGAATGATGTTTGCTGTGGGTTTGTCATATCTGGCCTTTATTACGTTGAAATAGGTTCCCTCTATGCCCACGTTCTGGAGAGATTTTATCATAAATGTGTGTTGAATTTTGTCAAAAGCTTTTTCTGCATCTATTGAGATGATCATATGGTTTTTCTTCTTCAGTTTGTTAACATGGTGTATCACATTGATTGATTTGTGAAAATTGAAGAATCCTTGCATTCCTGAGATAAGCCCCACTTGATCATGATGTATGATCCTTTCAATGTGTTGTTGGATTCTGTTTCCTAGTATTTTGTTGAGGATTTTCGCATCTATATTCATCAGTGATATTGGTCTGTAATTTTCTTTTTTTGTAGTATCTTTGTCTTGTTCTGGTATCAGGGTGATGGTGGCCTCATAGAATGAGTTTGGGAGTGTTCCTTCCTCTGCAATTTTTTGGAAGAGTTTGAGAAGGATGGGTATTAGCTCTTCTCTAAATGTTTGATAGAATTCACCTGTGAAGCTATCTGGTCCTGGACTTTTGTTTGTTGGAAGATTTTTAATCAAAGTTTCAATTTCATTACTTGTGATTGGTCTGTTCATATTTTCTGTTTCTTCCTGGTTCAGTCTTGGAATGTTATACCTTTCTTAGAATTTGTCCATTTCTTCCAGGTTGTCCATTTTATTGGCATAGAGTTGCATGTAGCAGTCTCTTAGGATGCTTTGTATTTCTGTGTTGTCTGTTGTAACTTCTCCTTTTTCATTTCTAATTTTATTGATTTGAGTCCTCTTCCTCTTTTTCTTGATGAGTATGGCTAATGGTTTATCAATTTTGTTTATCTTCTCAAAGAACCAGCTTTTAGTTTTACTGATATTTGCTATTGTTTTCTTTGTTTCTATTTCATTTATTTCTGCTCTGATCTTTATGATTTCTTTCCTTCTGATAACTTTGGGTTTTGTTTGTTCTTCTTTCTCTAGTTCCTTTTGGTGTAAGGTTAGATTGTTTATTTGAGATTTTTCTTGTTTCTTGAGGTAGGCTTGTATAGCTATAAACTTCCCTCTGCTTTTGCTGCCTCCCATAGGTTTTGGATTGTCGTGTTTTCATTGTCATTTGTCTCTAGGTATTTTTTTATTTCCTCTATGATTTCTTCAGTGATCTCTTGGTTATTTAGTAGCATATTGTTTAGCCTCTATGTGTTTGTGTTTTTTACATTTTTTCCCTGTAATTCATTTCTAATCTCATAGCATTGTGGTCAGAAAAGATGCTTGATATGATTTCAATTTTCTTAAATTTACTGAGGCTTGATTTGTGACCCAAGATGTGATCTGTCCTGGAGAATGTTCTGTGCGCACTTGAGAAGAAAGTGCAATCTGCTGTTTTCGGATGGAATGTGCTATAAATATCAATTAAATCTATCTGGTCTATTGTGTCATTTAAAACTTCTGTTTCCTTATTTATTTTCATTTTGGATGATCTGTCCATTGATGTAAGTGAGGTGTTAAAGTCCCCCACTATTATTGTGTTACTGTCGATTTCCTCTTTTATAGCTGTTAGCAGTTGCGTCATGTATTGAGGTGCTCCTATGTTGGGTGCATGTATATTTTAAATTGTTATATCTTCTTCTTGGATTGATCCCTTGATCATTATGTAGTGTCCTTCCTTGTCTCTTGTAACATTCTTTATTTTAAAGTCTATTTTATGTGATATGAGTATTGCTACTCCAGCTTTCTTTTGATTTCCATTTGCATGGAGTATCTTTTTCCATCCCCTCACTTTCAGTCTGTATGTGTGCCTAGGTCTGAAGTGGGTCTCTTGTAGACAGCATGTGTATGGATCTTGTTTTTGTATTCATTCAGCAAGCCTGTGCCTTTTGGTTGGAGCATTTAATCCATTCATGTTTAAGGTAATTATCAATATGTATGTTCCTATGACCATTTTCTTTATTGTTTTGCATTTGTTTTTGTAGGTCCTTCTCTTCTCTTGTGTTTCCCACTCAGAGAAGTTCCTTTAGCCTTTGTTGTAGAGCTGGTTTGGTGTTGCTGAATTCTCTTAGCTTTTGCTTGTCTGTAAAGCTTTTGATTTCTCCATCAGATCTGAATGAGATCCTTGCCGGGTAGAGTAATCTTGGTTGTAGGTTCTTCCCTTTCATCACTTTAAGTATATCATGCCGCTCCCTTCTGGCTTGTAGAGCTTCTGCTGAGAAATCAGCTGTTAACCTCATGGGAGTTCCCTTGAATGTTATTTGTCTTTTTTCCCTTGCTGCTTTCAATAATTTTTCTTTGTCTTTAATTTTTGCTAATTTGATTTCTATGTGTCTTGGTGTGTTTCTCCTTGGATTTATCCTGTATGGGACTCACTGCGCTTCCTGGACTTGGGTGGCTATTTCCTTTCCCATGTTAGGAAAGTTTTCAACTATAATTTCTTCAAATATTTTCTCGGGTCCTTTCTCTGTGTCTTCTCCTTCTGGGACCCCTATAATGCGAATGTTGTTGTGTTTAATGTTGTCCCAGAGGTCTCTTAGGCTGTCTTCATTTCTTTTCATTCTTTTTTCTTTATTCTGTTCCACAGCAGTGAATTCCACCATTCTGTCTTCCAGGTCACTTATCCGTTCTTCTGCCTCAGTTATTCTGCTATTGATTCCTTCTAGTGAAGTTTTCATTTCAATTATTGTATTGTTCATCTCTGTTTGTTTGTTCTCTAATTCTTCTAGGTCTTTGTTAAACATTTCTTGCATCTTCTCGATCTTTACCTCCATTCTTTTTCTGAGGTCCTGGATCATCTTCACTGTCATTATTCTGCATTTTTTCTGGAAGGTTGACTATCTCCACTTCATTTAGTTGTTTTTCGGGGGTTTTTTCTTGTTCCTTCATCCCAAGAACATTCAAACATTTAATTGGCATTGTGAGTTCCTCCAATATACTTTTTCAATAGGGTGGCAACCCTCAGCCTGAGTTCCTGAGTAACTATGAGAAGCAGATTCCCCTGCCAACCTGTGATAGACATGTAATATCAATGAGAAATAAGTCTTTTGTTTTAAGTCACTACAATTTTGGTGGTTGTATATTACTGCAGAATAATCTAGCCTATCCTGAATAATACCTATTTATTGTCTGCCATTTGCATTATAAAGTAGGCCTAATGAGAACAAGAATCTTGTCTATCTTGCTGTAAGTTATATACCAGATATTTATCACTACACTGGCTCATAGTAGGTGCTCAATAAATATTTCTTGAATTAATACATGGGTGAATTCTCTTAGCATAATTAGGGACCTTAATTTTAATTAACCAAGATTCGTGCCTGAAGAGTCACCTCACTTTTGCATGATGATGAACCAAGATAATGCCAGCAAACAGGGCCTAAAGAGTTTTCAAAACGAATTTTGAGGTTGCTTCAAAATACACACAGTAAGAATAATCTTAAGTAGGGCCATGACAATTTTACCTAAGGCCACGTTCTTTAATTTCCATTTAAAAAGTACCACATGAACGCATGCTTATTTTTTAAATTTTAAGAAAACATCCCTGTACATAGAGTAAAAAGTGAAAATACCCTTTCTTGCAGTCTCTGATCTCCCTCTTACATCATTCCACTTACTTTCCCATAGGTGAGCACTGACAGAGTTCAGCAGAACTGGTGAACTATGGTATGCACTTTAAATTTGAGATAGTAAAGCATATAAAAATGGATTTATAAGATTATTGTGATACTGTGATTTATAATTAGAAATAGAGGGGCTTCCCTGGTGGCGCAGTGGTTGAGAGTCCGCCTGCCGATGCGGGGGACACGGGTTCGTGCCCCAGCGTGGGAAGATCCCACCCACATGCCGCGGAGCGGCTGGGCCAGTGAGCCATGGCCGCTGCGCCTGCGTGTCCGGAGCCTGTGCTCCGCAACGGGAGAGCCCGCAACAGTGAGAGGCCCGCGTACGGCAAAAAAAAAAAAAAAAAAGAAATATATATTTGGTCTTTGTCTCTGACACAGAGCTCCTGAAACCTTCAGAATTCCCTGAGCGGTGAGAGCTGTAAAGGTGAATTATATTATGTTAATGAGATGACTTTGGGACCCCACCTAAGGATGGGGGCTGGTTGCCAGGAGAACCAACCATGTGATTAGAGGGTTGGAACTTTCATCCCCAGCCCCTGACCTCAGAGGAGGAAAGTGGGAGCTGGAGGTTGAATCAATTGCCAATGGCCAATGATTTAATCAATCATGACTCTACAATCAAGCCTCCATAAGAACCAAAAGGATTAGGTTCAGAGAGCTTCTGGGCTGGTAAATGTGTGGAGGTGCTGGGAGAGTAAGCTACCTGGAGTGGGCTTGGAAGCTCCATGCCCTTTCCCTACACCTTGCCATATGCATAGCTTCCATCTGGCTGTTCCTGAGTTATATCTTTTTATAATAACCTAGTAATCAGGTAAGTAAAATGCTTCTCTGAGCTCTGTGAGCTGCTCTAGCAAAGTAACCAAACCTAAGGAGAGGGTCAAGCCATCCCTGATTTATAGCCAGTCAGTCAGAAGCACAGATAACAACCTGGGCTTTCGACTGGCTTCTGAAACTGAGGGGGGTGGGGCAGTCTTGTAGGCCTGAACCCTTAACCTCTGGAATCTGATGCTATCTCCTGGTAGATAGTGTCATAATTAGGTTGACCTGTAGGACGCCCAGCTGGTATCTGAACATTTCTTGTTGGTGTGGAGAACCCCTCTCTCACCCTCCCCCTACCTCCTCCCCATATACAATGGAATTGGATACAGAACCCTTAATTGTGTGTGTGTTAATTATACCATTCTCTGAGTTATGGGAGTTTGGTTGATTTCTTGCTTTCTTCCCGATACTTTCCTGTATTTTCTAAGTTTTCTATCAGCAAATATTAATTTAAGAATCAGAAAAATAAAATTACTTTTATTAAGTCATATATCTAGGTAGAGCAGAACTTATGTCCAATTCAATTAAATGAGTTACAGTCATTGTGATAAAACAAAAGTGTATAAAGTGAGGTGACAAGAAAGAGTAATGAGGTGGACATAGCTTTATCAGATATTCAAACATAATATGAATTTACGACAAATAATTAATTCAATAAATATGCCTGACAGTGTTTGGAGAATTGAGAAGAAAGTGGTTACTAAAACAGATAAGATACCTGTTCTCAGGGAGATAAGTAGTCTAGTGGAGGATAATAAACAAGTAAATTAGTAAGATAATTTAGGTAGTATTTAGTGCTATGAAGAAACTAGAGAAAGGTGTTATAATAGTGAATGCTGTTGGAGGGGGGCAACGTTAGCTAGATAAGGTGGTGAAAGGTAGTTTCTTTGAGAGCAGAGTATTTGAGCTGAGACTTGGATGAGAAGGAGTGAACCACTTCTGTAGGGAGAGAATTCTAGGCAGAAGGACCAGCAATTGCAAAGGCCAAGACAGGTATAGGCTTGGCAGAATCAGGGATTGGGTGTGCTCAGAGAGTAGGTATGTGTAGGTGAATAGTCAGGGCAAGTCCTAACAGTAATGTGGACTTACTGAATGTGTTGCAGGGATTTTCTTGGAGGAGAAGAAAGTCTGACCTGCAGAATATTACTGACAAACTTTTCCACTGTGGTAAGGACAGTGCAGTGCTAAAATGCCACTAACATCACCTAGGAAGTCTAATGAGTATAAAATTCAGTTTCCTATTTCTCTTGGTTCCCTCAAGTTCTTATTTAGGTTATATGCCTCAGGTAGATTCCACGTCATGAAGAGTTAATATCCTTAGAGTTAAACAGTTTCAAGATGAGGTTTCAGGGAGCCCCATTCTTCACCATGCCCTGATTATGTGCTCTAAGATTAACACATGGTATCAGCACTGAGTTCCAGGCAGCAGGTGCTGATGACTGATAGTCCAAGACCAAAGTTGGACCAGGGGGCAGCATACCGACCATGCTGTGTGTGCTTACGTGTGGGCGAACGGGGATGGCCATGAATCTGGGAGGTCATAACATTTGGGCTGGGCACACAACTCGAGTTATCAGTATGGTGCTAGAGCTGTCTAGGTGCCTCCACTTCAAAGGATCTAGATTCATGTTTAGAATGGGAGTCATCTGAACTTGAACAGCCTCAGCCATTTTAGGAAGATGGTGAGTTAACTTGACCAAACAGAGATGTTTAGTTTAGAGACAAGGGAAGATCCTGACTTACCGCAGATGTTTATTTGTGAGAATTTACTAAGATATTTAAAATTTTTCTTTGTTCTGAATTATGCTTCACTTTATATTTAATTATTAAAGGATAATTTATTGTTACTGCCTTGGTTTATAGAAGCAAATATATTGTTATAAACAAAATACAATCAGTTGGAAAGGATGCTGTTTTTCCTTTTATCAGTCCATACCTGTGTGGATCCTAGCGCCAGGCACTACGACTCGCCTTTGGCAGTACTTGAATTTTCAGGCACATCCCTGGGTTGAGATGAATCGTCTCTGAGGTGTTAATTTTGCAATCCTGAACCCAAGATAGAAAAGGCAAATGTCATGCTGCCACAAGTGACAGCAATTGCTGAAATGGACCCTTAGGGAACTAGACGACACAGGATGGATTAAGAAACACAGATTTAGCTTGCAAAGTCTGCCACATTGAGTTGAGTTCATGACACAACTAACGACCTCTTAAAGGAAGAGCTGAAATCTCACTGGACTATTAAACAAAAATCTGCCCTCAAGAGCGGCATCAGTAGATGGCCAGTGCTGACTGTGGTAACAGGATGGAGACACAGCATAAAGTCTGATCATATGCATCAAGAATAATTTCCAGAAACAGGCTTGTAGCTGCAGGGAAGTGAATTTTCCATTCAAGACACACACATCAAAATATCTGCATTTATAGCATTCCTGACTGAATAATGCTGAAATGTCTTCTTCGTATATACTTACTAAAGAATACATATAGGGGAGAAGGAATCAAATTTTATAAAATTGAAAGTTGGTTTACTAGTAGAGACAAATAGACACTAATGTGTGTAACTGGATGGTTGACCCCCAGGATTCACTTTGTTGTGAACAGACTCACTCATTGTGCAGTCTCTGGAGTAGTGTTTCATGCTGCTGTCTCTGGGCAGTAATTCGGGGAGCAACGTGATGAAAGGAGAGGATGGGTCTCCATGACCTGCTGCTCAAAAGGCTCTGTCATCAACAGTCGACTCATTAATACCTTCCAATGTTTACAGCCAAAGGACTGGGATTGTCCTTTATGCCACTCATTTCTTTATAGCTTTCCTTATGTGTCTGGTTTTCCCATCCAATAGTGGAGGACAGAGGCAATGGGGAACTCAAGTTCTTTGGGAAAGCTTCAAATGCTTAGATACTACAGTGACTCAAGGCCCTCCAAGGTAAATGGATTATTTCTGCTAAGTTTAGAGAAACTTACTAAGGGAAAAGGAAGATAGTAATTCAAACTTTCATGAGCTGTGTTTTCATAACATAAACTATCCAAGTCATCAATAAAAAAGTTTTATAAACGTTAAGACTAACACAAATATTACATATCAATCTGAATGACAAGTTATGTTTATTTTCTATTGGTTGGAGTAAATTTCTGTTTCAAAGGTTATAGAATTTTGTTTATTGTTTGCTCTTTCTTAGATTTATTTGATGCCATTTTCCCCCCAAACCACAAATCATGATTGTTCCTAAGAGAAAATATAGCATTTTGTGGTGATTCATTTTATTTTCTATCCCCAGGTATCTTAGAGTAAAAATCCTGAACCATCTATAATTTTTTTTCCTACTAGGTTTGGGGAGGGTCCAATTGCAGTGTCATCCATTCTCTGCTCTTCAAAACATAACTACATAGATTCACTGCCGATATAGGTAGGAACAAGGGTAAAAAGGTAAAAAGGTAAAAGGTAAAGAAAAAGAAAAAGGTAAAAAGCATGTTACAGATATGCTGATTTTGTCGCTAAAAGCAAATGTTTAACTGGCATGCTGTGTGACATCCTAAGCAAGGAGGCCTACACAGATTAACCACAGGGGAGTAAGGTATGGAAAAGAGTTGGCGAGGAAAAGAATAATAATGGCAAAAACATTCTACTGTTTCATAGATTATTACATGCTTTTACTTTATTTTATCTGAGCATCAAACTCCCTTGTGAAGTTACTTTTATTATATTATCTTGCAGGTGTGGAAATGAAGTAGGGAGAGCTTGTACGACTTTCCAAGGCCACGTGAGCTTTAGGTGGAGAAGCAGGATGCCCATAGAGGACTATACTGTTCAGAGAAACAGGGGGGCAGATGTGCACCTTTGGTGAGAACAGGAGTTAAGTGTGTTAAATCTCAGGTTCAAATACACATAATTGAGTGTTTCAGAAAAGGCTCAAACCCAAGGAGTATTTACTGAGGTAAATTTGTTCAAAGAATTTTCAGAATGGAAGAGCAGGGGGTAGCATCATTTACTACAGTTCAAGCGTGAGGATGAGCTCTGGGGTGACCACTCAGAAAGAATCTTGCTTCTTCAAAGACCTGAGAACCAGAAGAGATCTCTAGCCAGGAAGAGAAAGGACTAGGGGGTGAAGAAGGAAAACTGGAAATGCCTACGAAAGTCACTGTGTTCACATTAGGATTTCTCAACCTGGGCGTTATTGACATCTTGGGTGGAATGATTTTTTGTCTGTCGCAGGGAGCTGTCTTGTTCATTGTAGGGTGTTAAGCAACATCCCCGGTCCCTACCCACTAGATGTCAGTAGCATTGCCCCTCCCTGTCCCCAGCTGTGACAAACAGAGTATCTCCAGACATTACCAAATGCCCCCCAAGGGGCAAAGTCGCCCTGGTTGAACCATTATTTAAGATGAGCCAAGCTGGGACTTCCCTGGTGGCGCAGCGGTTAAGAATCCGCCTGTCAATGCAGGGGACACAGGTTCGAGCCATGGTCTGGGAGGATCCCACATGCCGCGGAGCAACTAAGCTCGTGCGCCACAGATACTGAGCCTGCGCTCTACAGCCTGCGAGCCACAGCTACTGAGCCTGCGTGCTACAACTACTCAAGCCTGTGCGCCTAGAGCCCGTGCTCCGCAACAAGAGAAGCCACCGCCATGAGAAACCCGCGCACCGCAATGAAGAGTAGCCCTCGCTCACCGCAACTAGAGAAAGCCCGCGAGCAGCAACAAAGACCCAACGCAGCCAAAAATAAATAAATAAATAACTAGATTTATTTATTTATTTAAAAAAAAAAAAAAGATGAGTCAAGCTGAATTAGATAATGAAGATTTAAACTTCAATTTTACCAACCTGCACATGAATCGTATCTCAGCACTTTTCCACACTATTGTAAAGTTCCAGATGCTGCATACAGCCAACCGCCCTGAGGAACCTGGTCTTCCTTCGGCTGTCACCGCCACAGAATTCAAGTCTCATAGCCCCCACGTGGCTGGCGTGGGCTCTCAGCTGGCACCATCTGACTGATGGAGGCTAGGTCTCAGAGAGATGCCAGAATAGCAAGGATACAGCATCTTCTTCTTCTATGGTTGTGGCTAAGCCTGCCTCCTTCCAAGATTCATTAGAAGGGGAATTTCTAAAACATAAGATGAGCATTCCAATGCTGGACTGCCAAAATAATTTTTAAAGGAGAATGTCCATTAAAGTGGTCATTAATGATTTCTCCATGATGAGCATGATTTTTTTCTTTTTTTTTTTTTTTTTTTTGCTGTATGCGGGCCTTTCACCGTCGTGGTCTCTCCTGCTGCAGAGCACAGGCTCCGGACACGCAGGCCCAGGGGCCATGGCTCACGGGCCCGGCCACTCCGCGGCATGCGGGATCCTCCCGGACCGGGGCACGAACCCGTGTCCCCTGCATCGGCAGGCGGACTCCCAACCACTGCGCCACCAGGGAAGCCCAATAATAACTTCTTGAGTGCTTATTCTCTGCCAGGTACTGTTCAAAATTCACCACATCTATTATCTCATTGAATCCTGACAACCATCCTATGAGCAAACTGAGTCACAGAGAACTTATGGACCCAACTGGGAAAATGCAGAGTTGGGCTTTGAACCTGAGCAATCTGATGTGAGGGCCCATGCTCTTAACGGTTATCAAGTAGAGACCGGCCTAATTTGGTAAGAAGTTTCCTTTTCCATTGCTCTTTTAATTTTTCATATTTCCTCAGGGAAGGATCCCCTTATCTTTTCTTTGATCACTTCAAGAGACTTTACCCTGCACAGTGAGAAATAAAAGTGCTACACCTGGCAAAACCACTCAGCCAGAATGGAGTCTTCATTCATTCACTCATTCATCCACAGAACATTTAATAACCACCTGTGGCAGGCAGACCCCCTCAAGTGGCCCCTAATGATCTCTGCCTCTTGGTATTCATGTACTTGAGTAATCTTCTCTCGTTGCTTGTAGGCTGGCCTAGTGACTTGCTTCTAACCAACAGAATGCAGCAAACGTCATGAGATGTCACTTCCACGATCAATTTATGTAAGATTGCAACTTCTCTCTTGCTCGCACAATCTCTTCATTTCCTTCTTGGCTTGAATGTTTGATAAATTGAGCTGAGATGGAATAAGCTGCCATGTTGGGGAGGCCTACATAGCCAGGGACTGAAGGCAGCTTCCAGGCAACAGCCAGCTAGGAGAAGACTCTCCTTCTAACAGCCCTTAAAGAACTGAACTCTGCCAACAACGATATGAGCTTGGAAGCAGATCCTTCCCCAGTCAAGTTTTCAGGTGAGACCCCAGCCCTGGTCAACACCTTGACTGCAGAGCTGTGAGAGACACTGGAGCAGAGCATCCTGGTTAAGCCATGCCCAGGGTCCCTGACTCACAGAAGCTGTGATATAAATGAGTGTTGTTTTAAGCTGCTGAGATTGTGGTAATTTGTTATGCAGAAATAGAGAACCGATACCGTACCATTTTTGGGTCCAGCCCTTTCTCTAGGTAGACCGGATCCCTGCCCTCATGGAACTTATGAAAGAAATGAACATAACTTCAGGTAGTTATTAGTGCACTGAGAAAAAGAAAATATGGTGATGTTATAGAGCTGTACATGGGACTGTTCATATTAACATAAATTAAAGTTAAATAAAAGGAAAAATTCAGTTCCTTAGCTCAGTAGCCACATGTGGCTTGGGTCTTGGCTACCATATTGATCAGCACTGGTTTTAGGACATTTCCAACATTTCCATCCCAGGAAGTCCTGTTCGGCAGTGCTATTGTAGAAAATGACTGGGAGAATGAGGGACTTCTTTAAAATGAGAAGCTAGAGAAGGCTTCTCTGAGAGAGAAGTATTTAGGCATGACCTGAGGATGTATAGAGAGCAAAAGAACAGCCATCTTGAGTGGCCTGTCCATACAGGTGTGTTTGAAGACAGTATGGTGGGAGCTTAGCAATACAGGAGGAGAGGAGTAGTAGGAGTCGTAGGTAAGGCAGGAGAGGGAAGCTAAGGGGCCAGTAAGATCTCATGTCCAGAGTCAGGAGATTGGATTGTATTCTAAGTGCAGTGGGAAGCACCAGAAGTCTTAAGTAGGGGAGTAATATGGTGTGATTCGTGTTCATGCTCTCAGTAGATCACTTTGGCTGGTGCGTGGAGAATTGATTGTCAGGGATAACAATCAACAAACGATTAATGGGGGAAATAGGTAGGTCATTTAGGAGACTATTGCAGTAGCCCAGGTAGTCCAAGTGATTACAGACTGACCAGGGGAGAGGGATGGCTGTTGAGATTGAGAAATAGATAAGGGATCTACTTTAGAAGTACTGTTGTTTTTTAAAAAAATAAATTTATTTATTTTTTGGCTGCGTTGGGTCTTTTTTGCTGTGCGCGGGCTTTCTCTAGTTGCAGTGAGTGGGGGCTACTCGCCGTTGTGGTGCACAGGCTTCTCACTGCGGTGGCTTCTCTTGTTGCAGAGCACGGGCTCAAGGTGCGTGGGCTTCAGTAGTTGTGGCGCGCGGCCTCAGTAGTTGTGGCTCATCTTCTCTGGAGTGCAAAGCTCAGTAGTTGCGGCGCACGGGCTTAGCTGCTCCGTGGCATGTGGGATCTTCCAGGACCAGACGTTGAACCCGGGTCCCCTGCATTGGCAGGCAGATTCCCAACTACTGTGTCACCAGGGCAGTCCCTAGATGTACTGTTGATAGGACTTGATGGATTCGATGGGGGAGGGCATGAGAAAGGGTCAAGGACTTTATCTGCAATTATGATTTGAATAAAAGGTTGGATGGTGGTAAAGATAGGGAAGATGGGGCAGAACAGGTTTGGAGGGCAAAGATGAATGTCTCTCTTCTGGTCACATTAAATTTGAGATGCCTGTTGAACACCCAAGTGGTGAGGTAGAGCAGACCCTTTGTTAGATATGCATCTGGAGCTCTGGGAGGTCAGAGCTGGCTCTATAAACTGGAGTCACTGCCATATCAATGCTACAGAAAACCACGGAATTGAAGGAGATTATGAGGGAAAGCATGGATGTAGGACTGAACCCTCAGGGCACACCACCATTTGAAGAGAAGGAAGAAAACAGAAGAACATTATGTATATCACACTGTCCAGCTCTCCTTTTCCCTTCTTTATTCCATAAGGAACTGGATTAGTAGTAACATGATTAATTCCTAAAATGGAGATGACTAGACTTTTGTGTAACAATACCTATGTGTTATTTAGAGAACAAAACTGGGGCCTAGAAGTGGTAGTAGGAGGGAAAGAAATTAACTTACAAGAAAGAGCCAAACCATTTCTCACGTAGGTCTAGAAGGTCTACTCTCCAATCTCATTTTGTGCCACACCGCCCGTGGCTCACCAAGCTCTAGTCGCTGTGGTCTTTCAGACCCTCAAACTTGCTAATCTTTCCCACCTCTGGGATATTTGCCCCTTCCTCCTTCCTCTGCCTACCTCTGGTTTCTTGACCACTCTACCTCTAGTAAGGTCCCTGTGTTTTTCTATCTCACCAATAGTACTTATTACAGTTGACATTATTTTACTTTTTAATTGCCTCTCCTGATAGAATATAATCTTCACAAACGAAGAGACCAATTGATGTCTTTTTTTTTATCTTTGTATCCTCAGTGCTTGGGGGTAAGTACTGGTTGGATGAATATCCTCAGTGCCTGGGGATAAATATTTGTATGAACGAATTTAGTTATTGAATGTTAGACCCTAAAAGTTGTTTAGGAGGTAAAGCTGCTCAGGTCTACGGTGTAGATATTTTTATTCTTGTTTTACAGATGAGACTACAAAAGCTGAGAAAAGCTGAGTAATCTGGTAAAACTCACACAGTAACAAACGGTAGAGGCAGCGTTTGAAGCCAGATCCAGGTATCCTAAAACATGTGCCGTAGAAGGTTGCAGGAAGATGGGCAACGTGGAGCAGTACGCAAACAGTGAGGCTGCACTGCCCTTTGAGTGGAAGAACCCAGGAGGGCTGCTGGTTTAAATAGAGTCAGGGCCTGGGCTGAGTTTCAGAGGGGCAGCTCTGAGATGGACGAAGCATGAGATATGTGTTCTACTGCTGAATAGGGCTGTTCCAAAACAAGATGGGGAGAAGTGGGAACCAGGCCTTTTCTTGGAAATAAGACACAAAGGAATCAGATAAGCAAGTCATTACTAGTTCACTAGTCAGTAACCAGGCAGACTCCTTCCTGTCACCTGGAAAAAATAGAGGCACTGCAGGTATTAAGAACTGTGGTAGATAGACTCATGACTTTTAGGGGGGCAGTCATCCCTCATGCATGTATATCATGTTTATTATTATATATTCGTGAGATTATTTGATTTGTGTTGGTCTCTCTGTAGGTTCCATGAGGGCTGTTTCTTGTTTGCTTTGCTCAGGGTTGTATTATAATGCCTAGAGTAACAGCACTAGCAGAGACCAGTAGATATTTAATGAGTGAATAAAAACAAAAAATGATAGTAATACTAATAGGAACACATTGGGCATATGCTATGCACCAGGCACTCTTCAAGTATTTCACGCATATTAACTCAATTACATCTTGCAACAACTCTATGAGATAGGTACAATTATTTCCCACATTTTATAGGTGAGGAAACTGAGGTACAGAGAGGTTAAGTCACCCAAGGTCACAGCTAATAAGTGGCAGAGTTGGGAATGGAAGTTGTTCTAGAGATGGTGCTTTTGCCGCTTGGTTACATCATTGCTAAAGGAATGAACTTATGCACAAATGATTGTTCTAAGGCCCATCCGGCATCCCTACTTTTGGGCAGGGAGCATGCTAAGGCTATTTTTGAAGTCGGATTTTTCTTTTGAGGATGAAGATATCCTGTCTACCTGGTCTTTCATTAGTTCCATGAAGGGAGCAGTTTGGCCTGCAGATAACTAGATGCACAAAGCAAACAGCTGGATGCAGCTAGAATAGGATAGGGCCTGGCAGGAGGGACATGCTGCAAATAACAGCAGACGTTGAGTAAGGAAATTCTGAGAATTTAGTTCAGGAATAGTGTAAAGTCAGAGGAAATGGGGGTGGGTCACCAAACATGTGGGCCAGAAGGACCCTACGGGTATACATTGAACAGCATTTCCTAGATATGATTTTTTTAAAAAACCATGAAAATAAGATACAGGATGAAAGAAATTATAAGTTAGCACCAAGATGAACACATATACATTTATTTCTTGGTCATAAAAAAGAAAACCTTGGATTAAAATCTACACTTAAAAGTGTTATAATAGGGCTTCCCTGGTGGCGCAGTGGTTGAGAGTCCGCCTGCCGATGCAGGGGACACAGGTTCGTGTCCCGGTCCGGGAAGATACCACATGCCGCGGAGCGGCTGGGCCCGTGAGCCATGGCCGCTGGGCCTGCGCGTCCGGAGCCTGTGCTCCGCAATGGGAGAGGCCACGGCAGTGAGAGGCCCGCATACCGCAAAAAAAACCCAACCAACCAACCAAACAAACAAAAAAACAATGTTATAATAACAGCGTACAACTAACTGTAGGTAGGAATATTATATAATCACTGTGTGGTCCTCTTGTGGTTTATGGAATAATGGTAGAGCTTAAGGTCCAATGCTTTTAAAGTTTATTTTTCTTTTTTCTATGACTATGCTTCTATTTCCTAATCTATTACTGACCCTGAAAGTTTTACCTGACAAACAACCATTTAAAATAATATAATTTAGTCTTCCACATTACTCTGAAACCAAATAAAATGAAAACAATTATTTCTTAAAAAGCAATTGCATATTTCTGTGCTTATTACTTGCTCCACATATATTATAAAAGTTGAGTGCTTTATGTTAGAGAAGTTAATCTGAAATCATTCTTAGCTAAATTCATTGTTCTCTGTACTTGTTAGAACATGTAAAATAAAATGGTAGGAACATTAAAGTTAGAGCATTTTTTTTGTATGCTTGGCAAAGTATGAAAATTAATATTTGAAAATTACTTCACTATGTTGACATTTTATTATTGTTTAGCCATAATAAAGGTGGAAATATGAAAATATTCCAGATGGTTATAGCTTATGAATAAAGGAGAAAATCATATAAACACAAAGCATAATAATAATAATGTTCATGTAGGACTTTGAGAAATATTTTTCACATATATTATTCTTATTGAATACTTATAACAACTCTAGAAAGTTGATAACATTATTATTTTCATTTTAGGTTTGAGGGAATAGATTCCACGGAATAACTTACCCACAGTAGCAGATGGGGAAGGTGGAATTAGAATGCAGTTTTCTGACTTCCAATTCTGTATAATTTTCATTCCACAAAGCTGCCTCTGTGTGGAAGAGCAAACAGATTTGGATCTCAACAATGAGGTTAAGGTGATTTTAGGATTTTCAAAAATAAGTGTTTTGTAAGCGGGTGTAGATATTTGGTTTGCTGTCTAGGGAAACTGTCAAAAGTGGAAGTGCGTCCTTCCCAGCCCAGGTACGTTTTACTCTTTCCAGGTAGAAGACACAGAGCCACAGCCAGATGCTCTCTTCCTTAATGAGAAGCATACTTTGTGAAGTGTGGTGCTTTGCATAAACTCTGGAGGCAGACCTGGGATCCAATTCTCAGTTCTGTCGCCTCCTAGCTAAGCGACCTTGGACAAGTGAATTCACTCTTCTAAAACTCAGTTTTCTCATCTGCAGAATGTGGATGAATAAAGTACCTATATGAAAGTATTTTTTATGAAGGAAAAATGAAATAGTTTAAGTAAGGGACCCAACAAATCACATTAAGTATATTATTAGCTACTATCTTAATGTCCCACGTTTGGGGGTTAAAATGCTCCCAAAGAAAGTAAATTGAGTGCATGCAATATTTTGATAGTTAACCCATTAAGACATGATCTCAGCAAATTGAACAAGTCCAAGTCCAAATGTGGATGAGCATTAGTCATGTGACTTCCAAATTTTCTGAGGATACTAATTCAAATATTTTGTCCCATTGTTCCCATAAGTCAACTTTTTTTTGACTCAGTGGATATGGTCACTATAAGTCTCTGAAAGGAAAGTCTCCCCTGACACACAGACAAGAAGGTGAACACGTGGCTGGCTTCTGGCTGAAAAGGTGCAGAGGACAAAACAGGTAAGTAGTTGGGGGCTAGTGTGAAATTTGAGCAACTTCCAATATTGACTTTCTGGCCTTAAGCTGGGACTATTTTGAGTAACTGCTGATTCGCTCAATGTATCATAAGGAGTTTCAGCAAGATTGAGGACAATGGATTTGTTTTTACTATGGTTAATTAGGTAAAACAAGTTTTAGGAACTGGATATTATTTGGAAAATGTTGCAATGGGTATTTTTTACTCATTGATTTGCATATACGTATCAATATATTATTTATTAATAGAAGCAGTTTGCACTGTTGACTCCTTGGTGGTTTTTTTTTAGTATGCTTATTATTTGAATCAAAAGACACCTTATAGTTATATCCCTAGATACTGGAGAATATGTGCTTCAGGACAATGAAATGTCCCCAAGAGAGCACGGAATCTCTAGGCACTCATTGATCCATTTGGACACAGTTAACCCTGAGCTCAGGCCCTGGGATTTTGGGGTGGAGAGAGCGACGTTTGGAATTTCTGGGTTGATTTGTACTGCTATCATATTGATGAAATGTCTTGATTTTTCTTTTCCAAATAAACTCATTCTTTAGATTGGAGAACTGGCTAAACTGAAAAAGCCTTCCATAGATTGAAATGGCATGAAAGGCAGTTTTTCTTTTAGTTGTTCAGAGTGATTATTCTTTATTCACTCATCTATAGATAAAATGTTTTCTGGGAAATGGACGTATTTTGTATCTGCATACATCCCACTCACTGCTTTGTACTCACTGCTTGTCAGATTCATCTGAAATAACTTCACATTACACACCACATTTTAGGATCTGGGTGGGATTTGAGGAGAAACTATGACATATGGAAAATGGCTGAAAAATTGAGGGTGTTTAACTTGGAAAAGAGAACTGAAGTTATGATCATTGTTCTTAAATAATTGCAGTGCAACCCTTTATACAGAAGCAGAAAACAAAACTAGAAACAATGAGAAGTTGTCTTTGGGCCCAATGTGTGATTTTATACAATGGGAATTCTCAGGATGGAGTGAGTCCCTTTGAGGGGTGGAATCTGGACAGTTAGCATTCTGTCCCTGCTTAAATGATGTCTTTTCAGAGGGGCTCCTGAACTGGCTTTCGCTTTGGGCAGGATGGATTGGTTTTAAGACGTGTTTTAACTCATAGAATCTCTGATTTCACCATCTTTAAGAACTAATCCTGAAAAAAGATGCCCTGAGAACTCACTGTATGACGCGGACAAGTCCTGACCCCTCGCTGGCCTCTAGATCCCTAATCTGCAAAATGAGATGGTTGGACACAGGATCAAGGTACGTTCCGTGGCCCTGAAGCTGTGCCCAGCTTGAAATGTTGAGTAGAAAGATTAGAAGCTGCCACCATGTTTTACCCTTCACATATGTTCTCATGTTAATGTTTTACTGGTTCATAAAACAGTACCCATCTTCTCATTCACATGTAAAAAATTTATTAAAGTGGATAATCCAAGTTGTAGGAACGGTTTCCTCCCATAAGAAGCAATGATGTCATTATCATTTGGAAGGAAGACAAAAATGTAATCTCAAAAATCTTGAGATTGATTTGGTCCTTGTATAAAACCATTTGACGACCGTTGTACTAGATGATGTTTATGATCTCTGCATCTTGAATATTGTTTCTAATTCCCTCACTGCTCTTAGAATAATAGATTCTAAGATTAGAAATTTGAAATTGTTGGCACAAGAAGCTTCTACCTCTAGATCAGTCATTTCCTCTCAGAATCCAGCATTGGCTGGATCTCAGGAGAGGCTATCGAAGGAACAGAGGCAATTTCTCTTCTAATTGCAGGAGGGAATACATCTCTCAGAGTACAGAGGAGAACGAAATAAAATTGAATGTGTACTCCAAGTCTTTTCAAAGCACTTACTTTCTCAGCAACCAGAATCATCCCCTCCCCAAATGAATGTCGTAGTAATAAAAGCTTTTACATAGGAAACTGATTATTTCCAGTAGAGGAAGCTAAAAACTAAAAATCAGATTCTAAGTTCCCTGAGAACAAAGGCCTCCCTACTCTATTCCTGGAAAGTAACATAATTTGGCAGTTAGTAGGAACTCAGTGATATTTTGGTGAATGAGCAAATGAATGAATGAATGAATGAATGAACAACGGAGTGAATAATTTTAAATAACTTTTCCCATCTATACTTCTAATGATGAGAGAGCCCCCTGCTGGAAGAATGGATATTCTATACACTATCTATAGCTATGTGCAGTGTACTGAAAATATTTCAGTTAATCAGTCCTGTTTCTAGACCAGGTCACAGAGAAAGGGTGGCACCTTATCAGACAGAATATTGTAAAAAGCTCTGTGAAGAATCACTGGATAGAATAGGACTCAGTTTGTACTAACTGGATATGTTGTAGGTCAAACAATGGATTTCAAAACTGAACCTCATATACCAAAACTTTTGATACGATGTTACAAACCTATAACCTGTAATATGCATAATACAAGGAGCTGTAAGCATCACTGTCAAATGAAATTTATAATCTGATATATACACACATATATTTATGCAGCACAAAATTATATATAAAATATTCATGCTGCATAATGATTATGCAAGTAATAAACAATTCATGAAAATCACTTGGTATTACTTTTTATGGAATCAAGACGAGATGTTACAGTTTTTCTTCCCATTAGTTATTCAAAATGAAAACCACTAGTACTTTTTACACATGCAGTTTAAAACACACACGCACGCACACACACTCCATCTGGAGCTAACCTCTCGATTCTTTGGGGCCTTAGGCAGCTGTCTTCTTCCTGTGTTTCATTCCACATCCTCACTTCCACCCTCTGAGTGTTTCTTGTGCTGCTCTGCTCTGGGTGTCTTGGATGTTGGAAGCCTAAAACAGAGACCGGGCCGAGGAAGTGGGAATGATCTTTCCAGAAAGCAAAGCACTGTCGCCACACTTTGGGAGGGGGCTAGGATGGGGTAGAAGAGATTTAGGTAGCAGCTTCTATCATGAAGCAGGGGGAGAGCTCAGTGAGATGGTGGACTGGATCCTGGTAGCTTGGAGGCTCGGGTCCAAAGGAGGACACAGAAGCCCTTGGAGACAGTGACTAGGACAGGGTGCCGTTCACCCGAGGATGGAGGAAACAGTCGGGGTTGAAAAGTATCTGGAAGTAGGTGGCAGCGAACTGGGAGAGCTGCAGATCCCTTCACCTATTAGGAACACGTCTTTAATCAAAAACCCACAGGAAGAGGCCTTCACTGATCACCAAGTACCTACACCACGGGTTTTCAAACTTGGCTGCATATTGGAGTCACCTGAGGAACATTAAAGACTCCTGATGTTCCCCGTGTTCAGAGATTCTGATTTAACTGGCATAGGGTGTGAACTGGTTATTGGGAGGTTTTAAAACTTCTTAGGTGGTTGTAAATGTGTAGCTAAGTCTGAGAACCACTGGTTTGTCCTCTGGCGAAACAAGGAGTCTCTGACCTCAGATGCATGGAGTTAACAGACACATTGTTATCGCTAGTGTTAATTTATCTTTCTCTTGCTCTGTTTTATTCTTTCCCCTTCATCACTATGGTAGGCAATCTAATGGCACCTTCCCCCTCAAAGATATCCATACCCTAATCCTTGGAACCAGAGAATATGTTACCTTATATGGCAAAAGGGATTTTGCAGATGTGATTAAAGGTTTTGAGATGAAGAGGTTATCCTGGATTATCCAGGTAGCCCCAAGTGTAATCTCGAGGGTCCTTATAAATGAAAGGAGGAGGGAGGAGAGTCAGCATCAGAGAAGGGGATGTGACGACAGAAGCAGAGGTCAGGGGTAATGAAAGCGCTGGCTTTGGAGATGGAAGGTGAACACGAGCCAGGGAATGCTGACGGATTCTAGAAGCAGGAAAAGACAGTGAATGATTTCTCCCTAGAACCTCCAGAAAGAATACAACCTGGCCAACACCTGGATTTCAGCCAAGTGAGACCCATTTTGGCCTTCTGACCTCCAGAACTAGAAGAAAATAAACTTGTGCTGTTTTAAGCTACTAATTTTTTGGTAATTTGTTGCAGCAGCAATAGGAAACGAATACAATCCCCAATCCCATTTCTCTGTACTTACTTCTTCCACCATCTTAAGCAATCACTGTAAGGAATTTACGACATATGCTTGGATACACGTCCTTAAAGAACGTATACATTTTACCTAAAGGGAATGACCTAGTGTGACTATGGAGGGTTTCCCTAAGCTTCCCAAAGCCCTTAATAGGAAACAAAGCCCTTCTCTTCTTTATTTTTATAAAAGTTTAAATGACAAATGCTTGCAATGAGCCTTGGATCATTTTTACTAATGCAAACCAGACAGGTGAATGATGCTGAGTGACTTCCGGTTTGGGGCGGAGGGAGTGGGATGGAGGAATCATGAAGGGCTGTGAGGCAGGGAGTAAGAAAAGGAATAAGAAAAGGGGGCCAGGGAACCCCCAAACAAACTTCCACTGCTTCACAGTTAACTGTCTTCGATTGGATGCTGAAGATAAGATGCAGTTCCACAATCAGAAGCTGTGTCCAAAAGTCTCCCCCAAGCACAGGTGCACATGCACAGAATTTAGCAGGAATATCGGTTTGTACAGCATAATTACCCTCCTATTCAACATTTCATTTTTCTTTGGTCTGCCTGTTTCACTAAATATAAGATCATTTCAATAAAAATTTTTTGTGCACTTAATGGGGTGGGAAAGTGTTGACTATATGTGGTAGAAGGGAGTTTAGATTTAGTGCAAAGGACAAGAATTGTTTAAATAGAATACTAGCGGGCTTCCCTGGTGGTGCAGTGGTTGAGAGTCCGTCTGCTGATGCAGGGGACACGGGTCCGTGCCCCAGTCCGAGAGGATCCCACATGCTGCAGAGCAACTAAGCCCGTGCGCCACAACTACTGAACCTGCACCCTAGAGTCTGTGAACCACAACTAGTGAGCCTACGCACCACAACTACTGAAGCCCATGTGCCTAGAGCCCATGCTCTAAAGCAAGAGAAGCCGCCGCAATGAGAAGCCCACATACTGCAACAAAGAGTAGCCCCCGCTCGCCACGAGCACGCACACAGCAACGAAGACCCAACACAGCCAAGACTGAAATAAATAAATAAAATTTTAAAAAACGAAATTAAAAGTTAATCAGATCCCTGTCCCTCTCTGCCCTTTCTTTCTTTTAATAAATGTAAATACAATAGCCATCTGAAAAAGTTTTGGTGTAAAGAGTTATATAATCTTGGAACCCTCTCTCTCTCACTGAAATTTTTATTGACATTACCGTAGATTCACAGGCAGTTGTAATAAATAACATAGACATTCCTTGCTCACTTCACGCATTTCCCCCCAATGGTAACATTTTGAAAGCCTACAGTATGACACTACAACCAGGATATTGATACTCATACAATCCATCAATCTTAATCAGATTTCCGCAGTTTTGCTTACGTGTGTGTGTGTGTGTGTGTGTGTGTGTGCGTGTGTGCTTATTTTTAAATGACTAGTCAATTGACTCAACACCCTGGTTCTTCTTTTACTGAGGGATTTGCAATGCCTTTTCATCAGACAATAAATTCCTTTGTATATTTTGAACTCTGTTTTCCCTCCACTGACCTGTTTTCCCCAATATTTTGTGATACATTTTGATAGCTGGTATATTAGAACTCTGCTCATTACATTCTTCTTTAAGAAATTTACTGACTGTTTATTCTTCCAGATTAGCTTTAAAATAATTTTGTCAAGTTCCATTTTGAATGAGATTACTTAGAACTTAGAGGAAAAATTGGGAAGAATTTATATTTCTCAGTGTTGTCTTCCTACCAAATATCTAAGTATGTCTCTTTATTTATTTAATGTTACGTTTCTACATATGTTGTTTTTATATGTTACTACTTAGAATCAATTTTTAAAACATAGATTCTTATGTTTATTTTCCATATTTATTTTGTAATTTTACTAAACCCTCATTTTAAAAAATAGACTTTACTTTTTAGAGCAGTTTTAGGTTCACAGCAAAATTGAGTGGAAGGTACAGATTTTCTATTTACTTCCCTGCTCCCACCATAGTCTCCCCCATTATCAACATCCCCACCAGAATGGTACATTTGTTACAACTGATGAACCTACATCGACACATCATTGTCAGCCAAAGTTCATACTTTACATTAGGATTCACTCTTGGTGTTGTATATTCTATGAGTTTTGAAAAATGTAAATAGTTTTACTGCCCTAAAATTCCCCAATGCTCTATTCATTATTCCCTCTCCCCTAACTCCCAGAAACCATGGAATTTTTATTCTCTCCATAGTTTCATCTTTTCTGGAATGTCGTATAGTTGGGATTTTATAGTATGCAGCCTTTTCAAATTGGCTTTTCCCAGTTAGTAATATGCATTGAGGTTTCTTCCATGTCGTTTCATGGCTTAATCATCTCTTTTTAGCAGTGAATAATATTTCATTGTCTGGATGTGCTATAATTTATTTATCCATTCACCTACTGAAGGACATCTTGATTGCTTCCAAGGTTTGGCAATTATGAATAAAGCTGCTATAAACATCTATGTGCAGAGTTTTGCATGGACATAAATTTTCAACTCATTTGAATAACTACCAAGGAGTGCAATGGCTGGATTGTAAGGTAAGAGTATGTTTAGTTTTGTAAGGAAACGCGAAACTGTCTTCCAAAGTGGCTGCAGCATTTTGCATTCCCACCAGCAGTGAATGAGAGTTCCTGTTGCTCCACATCCTCGCCAGCATTTCGTGTTGTCCGTGTTCTGGATTTTGGCTGTTCTAATAGGTGTGTAGTGGTATCTCATTGTTGTTTCAATTTGCATTTCCCTTATGACCTGTGACGTAGAGCATCTCTTCATATGCTTATTTGTCATCAGTATATCTTCTTTAGTGAGGTGTCTGTTCAGTTCTCTGGCCCATTTTTAAATGGGGTTGTTCATTTTCTTATTGGTGAGTTTTGAGTTCTCTGTATATTTTGGATAACAGTCCTTTATCAGATGTGTCTTTTGCATATATTGTCTCCCAGTCTGTGGCTTGTCTTCTCATTCTCTTGACAGTGTCTTTTGCTGAGCAGAAGTTTTAAATTTTAATGAAGTCTAGCTTATCAATTATTTCTTTCATACATCATGCTTTTGGAGTCATCACCAAATTGGTCATCACCATTTGTCATCACCAAATGTCATCTAAATTTCCTCCTATATTATTTTCTAGGAGTTTTACAGTTTTGTATTTTGCATTATGGTCTACAATCCATTTTGAGTTAATTTTTGTGAAGGATGTAAGGTCTGTATTTAAATTCTTTTTTTCCTCACATATGGATGTCCAGTTATTACAGTACCATTTGTTGAGAAAACTGTCTTTTCTCCATTGTATTGCCCTGGCTCCTTTGTCAAAGATCAGTTGACTATTTTGTATTGGTCTATTTCCAGGCTCTTTATTCTGTTCCAATGATCTATTTACCTAATCGTTCACTCTTACCACATTGTCATGTTTACTGTATCTTTATAGTAAGTCTTGAAGCTGGGTTTAGTGTCAGTCCTCCAACTAAATTCCCATTTTTAAAAAGCTTTTTATCTCATTTTGGGGGGCTCTGTAAGTATACAATCATATCATTTGCAAATATTTGTCCCTTACTTTTCTAAATTTATAGCTCTTATTTAATGTTTTTAGTTATTGTAGCTCTGTAATATGTTTTAACATCTAATAAAGCTGTTTTCTTTCAATTACTCTAGTTTCAAAATTATCTTAGCTGTTCTAACTCATTACCACCCTTTCACACCCCCCATTCCTCTGGAATTTCTACAGAAACTAGAGATGAGTTATTATTATTATTTTCAATATTCCACAGCAAGATAATTGTCTTGTATTTTTAAAAAATTTTACTGCATGAAAATATTTTTAAAGACCTTTTTATATATTAAGGTAATGAGATTTCGATGTGTTCCAAATGTTTTTTTCAGTTTCTTTTGACTTATAAAAATTTTTAGATTTTATATTGGACCATAGTTGATTTACAATGTTGTATAAGTTTCAGATGTACAACAAAGTGATTTAGTTATACATATACATATATCTATTCTTTTTCCGATTCTTTTCCCATATAGGTTGTTACAGAGTATTGAGTAGAGTTCCCTGTGCTATACAGTAGGACCTTGGTGATTTTATAGCAGTT
This sequence comes from Delphinus delphis, assembly GCF_949987515.2. Classification (NCBI taxonomy): domain Eukaryota; kingdom Metazoa; phylum Chordata; class Mammalia; order Artiodactyla; family Delphinidae; genus Delphinus; species Delphinus delphis. The sequence goes on from NC_082691.1 coordinate 90,166,876, forward strand.
TTTTCATGTAAATGGGGAATGGAAAGGGACAGGGAGAATATCCTACTCCAAGGGAGCAACAAAGGCAAAGGCCTCAGGGCCAGGGGACTGGAAACCTGTGATGGAAAGAAGAGTCTGGTGTGAGTTGAGGTTTGATGGGTGAGTGGGAGTCCTACCAGGGAGGGATTTGTTGACTGTGGTGAAGAGAAGGGCTTAGACTTTATGCTACTTTCAAAGGGAAGCCAGTGGAGGACTTTAGAGGAGTGACAAGACGTGGTTAATGCTTAAAATAATCATTCTGGCCGCTGAGTGGAGAATGGGCTGTGGGGTGGGGTATACAAGTAGAGTGAAAGCAGGGAGGTCTGCCAGGAGGCAGCTACAATGATCCAGGTTAGAAATGATGGTGGCTTGCACTAGGATGGTGGGAGTAGAGATAGGAAGGAATAAATTTCAAAGATATTTTGGGGGTACAATCAAAAGGGCTAGATGAGAGAAAGGGAAGAATCAAGAATAATTCAGCTTTTGACTTAATCAACTGAGTGGGTTGGTGGTATTTACTGAGACAAAGAGTGTGAGGTGAGTAACAGATTTAGGGGCAGAGAGAATAAAGAGTTCTATTTTGGGCATGGTAGTTTTGAGATGCCTATTTGACAAGCAAGTGGAGATGTCATTAAGGTAGTTGGATATGAGGAAGGAGCTTGGGAAAGAGGCCCAGGTTGGCTCTTTTAATTTAGGATTTTATAGATGGACCAGATGAGATTACATGAACAAGGGTTTAGATAAAGAGAAACTCTGAGGTATCTCCAATTTGTAGATGTCAGATTAAAGAGGTATAGACAGCAAAGGACTATAGTGAAGGAGAGGCAGGAGTGTATGGTAGTATTAGAAGCCACAGGAAAAAAGTGGAAAGAGAGATAAGCTGCATTGACTGCATTTAATAAGTTAAGTAAAATGAGAATATAGAAGTGTTAAGTTTATTTCATGTAACTAAAAAATTACAGTTTGTGTGTGTTGTATCAACCAATGCTGGCCTAACTCCTAATGATGAAAAGTATTTCAAGTAAAAATAAAAAAGGAGACAATGATGAAACCTCACCATTATTATTTAATTTTTTTCTGAAAGAATTAGCCAATAAAATTATACAAACGGAAAAAAATTGCAATTACACAAGGTTAAAAGCCTTTCCAGTATTTTTACTTGGATCTTACTAAATTTATAGACTAATCTAAATGGAATTGAAATCTTTACAAGTTTAAGCTTTTTATCCCAAGAACAAAGTATGTGATTTATTTAAATCTTCTTTTATGGATCTCAGTAGAGATATAACATTTTCTTCAGGAAGGTTCTGCTCATTTCTAGTTAAATTTATTCCAAGGTATTTTAAAAATTTTTATTTTGTATTGGAGTAGAGTTGTGTTAGTTTCAGGTGTACAGCAAAGTGATTCAGTTATACATATGCATGTATCTGTTCTCTTTCAAATTCTTTTCCCATTTAGGTTAGTACAGAGTATTGAGCAGAGTTCCTGTGCTATACAGTAGGTCCTTCTTTGTTATCCATTTTAAATACAGCAGTGTGTACATGTCAATCCCAAAGTATTTAAAAAAAACTTTCTGTTGCTACTGTTAACATATCTGTATCTATATATTTATCGATATCTATATTGATATCGATATACAGATGATCTTTAAAATATATACTATATATTTAAAAGATTATGCACAAAAAGGCTAAACTAGAAATGAGCAGAATCTTCCTGAAGAAAGCACAAGCTCTCTCTCTCCACATGTACATATAAGGTATAATTATCCATATACATGTATATAGATATATGGATTATGGTATATATATGCATATACATATACATACTATATATGTGTATATATATATCTACACACACACACACACACACACACACACACACACACACACACACACACACAGCCTCTCTGGGCAATATTTAAACCTATCTCTGGGTGAGTTTTTTTTCTCTGTCTGGTACTAGAATCTTTGTCTTTTTCCCTTTCCTAACTGTAACATGTTATATCTTAATTTCTTGAGATGCCCACACTCTTAAAGAAGGGATGAAGACAGTCTTCTCTCATAGTCTCTCCAAATGAAGGGCCTGAGCAGGAGGGAAGCTTGCGATGGGTCGCCGAGGGGAGAAGACCGTGGTCATCCGAATACTCCTATCATATTTTCAGTCATGACTAAAACTTGAGCTGAAGTCTTAAGAATCCTATGAACTGAGACATTAAATTACATTTTAATTTTAACTCAAAGTCCCTTTGAAATTCCATCTCTTCAGTAACATCTTGTTTTCTCCTCTCAATAAAACCTCATTTCCAGAACAACTAAACTGCTATAGCCCTTCAAATGATTCCCTTCAAAAGCCTTGTGGGGAATGTTTTTAATAAATACTAAAAAGTATTGTTCTATTTTTAAGCTTTTACCTCAGGTGTCTGAACAGTTCCTATGAGCTTTCTAATGCTCTGCTTAGTCTAATTCAATACAAAACAGGAAATCAATTATATAAACCCTTTCCTAAAAGTGTGTAAAACAGATGCTTGAGTTAAAGTACAGGTAAACATTAACATATTTGATAATATTTGGATAATTTATTAAACAATAGTCAACATATTAAAATACCATTTGATATATACATTTTGATAGTGTTATATATTAATATGGTTGGCTGCTTCTTTTCTGTACAAAACCAATTACTGCACGTGTTTTGAGTCACAAACAGTGGTGGGATTAAATATTGCCCTCTTCTGGAAATTTGACTTAATAAGTTAATTCTCTGAAAGAATAAACACATAGATAGGAGGCAGGGTGAACACAGTATACCAAAACAGGATCAATAGTGAGATTTGATGTCTTCAGAATATTGCCATAGCCAGTTCGTTAAACTACAGGACTAAAATTATATTGAGAAACTCAATAGCAAATAAATTTATGAATTATGCTTGTTGGAAGACTTAAAAGTTCAAATGATTTATGGAATAACAAATGAGAGAAGAACCCAACTTAACTTGACTAGAGATGCAGTCATTAGGGCTTAATTTCCAAGTGATCACATGCTTGTCAAGAGTTCCCTAAAGGAAGAGGAAGAAGTAGAAATGGGACTAGGGGTTGTAGATTTGATAAACTTCAATGAGGGAGAGCAAAATGAATGTGTCCAGAGACTTTATCCTTCACCTTTGTACTAGTTGGTTTGGTTCTTGTGTCTGATATAATTCTCATTAAGTTTCTTAGGCAAATTCAATGTTGGTGTCATAAAGGGGGACTGGGACTGCTTGATTCCATAAGGAAACTCAAGGGAATATTTTCAGTCCTCCAGTATGGATGGAGTATTTTAGAATATTCCCTTCCTATATTCCAGGTGAATCTTAAATTTTGATAAGGTCAGATTTTGCACAAGTAGTTTAAGGCTAAGAAAAATTCTATACCAAGGGATTCTCCCATCAACCTCTAGGAGAACCAAGTGAGAAAATGTGACTCAGTACAACTCATGACTGCAGAGGGAAAGTCAGCCCAAAGTACATTTTCTAATACTGAGGAGTGAGTAATGTCCTCCTCATTCAGGCTTCCTCATACCCAAATGTTCGGGATGCTACTTAGGTAATAGTCACTGTAGTACTACAGAAACTTAGTTTTACCAGGATGCACCCTCTTAGGTAGTTCTTTCCATGGGAAAACAAAAATGTGCTAGTCACAGCTCATACAACTCAATAACAACAAAAGAACAACCCAATCAAAAAACGGGCAGAAGACCTAGATACGCATTTCTACAAAGAAGACATACAGATGGCCAACAGGCTCATGAAAAGCTGCTCAGCATCGCTAATTATTAGAGAAATGCAAATCAAAACTACAATGAGGTACCACCTCACTCAGGTCAGAATGCTCATCATTAAAAAGTCTACAAATAACAAACGCTTGAGAGGGTATGGAGAAAAGGGAACCCTCCTACACTGTTGGTGGGAATGTAGACTGGTACAGCCACTATGGAGAACAGTATGCAGGTTCCTCAAAAAAATAAACACTGTGTTGCCATATGATCCAGCAATCCCACTCCTGGGCATATATCCAGACAAAACTATAATTCAAAAAGATACATGCACCCCTATGTTCATAGCAGCACTATTCACAGTAGCCAAGACATGGAAGCAACCTAAATGTCCATTGACAGATGAATGAATAAAGAAGATGTGGTATATGTATATGTATGTATATACACATATACATACAATGCAGTACTACTCAGCCATAAAAAGGAATGAAATAATGCCATTTGTAGCAACATGGATGGACCTAGAGATTATCATACTAAGTGAGATAAGTCAGAGAAAGACAAATACCATATGATATCAGTTATATGTGGAATCTAAACTATGACACAAGTGAACTTATGAAACAGAAAGAGACACACAGATTTAAAGAACAGACTTGTGGTTGCCAAGGGGGAGGGGGTGTGGGGAGGGGTGTGTTGGGAAAGTGGGATTAGCAGATGCAAGCTAGTATATATAGAATGGATAAACAATGAGGTTGTTTGTATATATAGAATGGATATATACAGAATGGATAAACAACAAGGTCCTACCGTATAGCATAGGGAACTATATTCAATAACCTGTGATAAACCATAATGGAAAAGAATATGAAAAATAATATATATATATGTATAACTGAATCACTTTGCTATACACCAGAAACTAACACAACCTTGTAAATCAACTATACTTCAATAAAAAAATACATTAAAAAAAATGTGCTTGTCAAAGTCTTGGAGTTACTGACCTGAGCCTGAGCAGAGCCCAGAACTCACAAACATAACAATGTCTTCCAACCTCAAGTGTGATTTAAATTATTTTGTTAAAATATTGATTAAATACAGGCATACCTCAGAAATATTTCAGGTTTTGTTCCAGACTACTGCAATAAAGCGAATATCACAATAAAGAGAGTCACATGAATTTGGGGATTTCCCAGTGCATATAAAGGTTATGTTTACACTATACTGAAGTCTATTAAGTGTGCAATAGCATTACGTCTAAAAAATGTATATACCTTATTAAAAAACACTTTATTACTATGTTATCATCTGAGATGTCAGTGAGTGTAACCTTTTTGCTGGTGGAGTCTCTTGCCTCCATGCTGATGGCTACTGACTGGGGAGGGCGGTGGTCGCTGAAGGTTGGGGTTAGCTGCAGCAATGTCTCAAAATAAGACATGTGTAACTTTGAAATTGACACCTCACCATCAAGATGGGGAAACTTTAGCAAATTTGGCCAAGAAAATTCCTCTAATTTTATCAGTCGAGTTTCTTGGGCCAACCTGCCTACTTATATGGGCACAATTTGCAATGACCCCAATCAATTACAGTAGTAACATCAGAGATCACTGATCACAGATCACTGTAAGAAATACAATTATAATGAAAATGTTGGAATTTTGAAAATTCCAAAATGTGACACAGAGACATGAAGTGAGCAAATGCTGTTGGAAAGATGGTGCTGATAGACTCTGTCGACACAGGGTTATCACAAACCTTTAATTTGTAAACAAAACAAAACAAAACAATGCAGTATCTGCAAAGCACAATGAAATGAGGTATGCCCATATGAAATCTAGAACCAGACAGCAACACTTTATGCTTATAGCTCTTATACAACTATAATAAAAATTAAATTTACAAACTAGTTATATACAACCTATAAGACCAATAGAACCCAAATCTACAACACTGATTTAATGATAGTTTGTTAAATACTAAATTACCTTTCATTATGTGAATGGGTACTTAATTTCATGGCAAATCTGAAAGTAGGCCCTAAAATTTTGGAGCAGTATTCATTTATAAAGTGATAAGATGACATGCTATATCATTCTGAACATGTTTTCTTTTAGATTATCAGAAAAACAGAACAACAGAACTAAAAAAACAAACTACTGTACAGAGGATTCCAACCCCCGTGAATTTGGGAAACACTGGAAAGGTCACGGATGTTGGGGCTTGGCAACATTGGACTTGAGTCTTAGCTCTAGCACTTTAGCATGTGGCCTTGGGGAAGTCATCAGACCTCTCTGGACCTCAAGTTCTGTATTTGTAAAGTGGATGACCTTCACTCATTCAACGTAGAGTAACTAAGCTGGCACTGTCCTAAGTGCTAAGGAAGTAGCTGTGAGCAAACTAAGTACCTGCCTTTATAGAGCTCACAGTACAGTCAGGGTGGAAAGTGGAGGGAGAAAAAAATACACATAAAATAATTTCACGTACTGATAAGTGGTATGAAGAATACAGGGCAATGGGATAGAAAGGGACTGTGGGTGAAAGGCAGAGTTGGTACTTTAGCCAGGGAAAACACTCAGATGATATGTGGCATTTGAGTAGACACCCAAATGATGAGAAGAAATTAGGTGTGTGATGAGCCAGGAGATGTGGGAGTGAGCTCGTTGTATCTGAAGGACTCAGAAAACTGGTGTGATTGGAGCACAGAGAGGAAGGAAATGATGGAGTCTACTCTGCAGGTTATTTAAGGATTACATGAGCTAAAGACATAAAGTGCCCAGCACAGAGTATCAAACCAACAAATGGCGAGTATTATTTGTACTATAGATTATAAATTCATACTTTACAATGTGAAGAGTTAATCTCTTCTAAATGGAAAAGTTTTGTTGATCTCGCTTAAGTTCATTTCCTTTAGAAATAAAGAGAGAAGCTAGCAGGAAGACTATTTTAGTAAGCTGCTTTGTTTACATGCATTCATTGCAAAGTTCTTCTCAGTGATGTCTACAGTATATTCTCAACAATCTCAGGATATACATTATTCATACAGTCATAGAATCTTTACTTATTTATTAAAGCTGGTGATACTTATGAGATCATCCTGCTTCACTCATTTTTCTGGTAAGCAAGGTACAGTCCAAGGAAATGATGCAATTTAAGTAAACAGAATTAGTGGCAGAGCTTGTACAAGATCCAGGTCCCTGGACTCTTCATTGTCTCTTCTTTTTATTATCCTAACTTATTCCCTTCTTCTACTCTCCCTCCCTAGTCGTACCTTGGCTTTTTGTTGCTATTACAATCAGCAAAATGATACTTTAGGGATGGTTGGTGTTGAACACAAGCCAGTGATGTGACTAGCAGTTTAAAGCCTTTTAGACAGATCACATCACAGATGATTAGGGCATTTTTGTGGACTGAATGCTTATGTCCTCTGAAAATTCCTATGTTAAAGCCCTAACCCCCCATGTGATGGTATCTGGAGGTAGGGACTTTGGGAAGTGATTAGGTTTAGATGATGTCATGAGGGTAGATCCTTCATGATGGAATTAATGCCCTATGAGAAGAGACCAAAGAGCTTGCATGCTCTCTCTCTGCCATGTGAGGACATGGCAAGAAGGTAGCCATCTGTAAGCCAAGAAGAGAGCTCTCACCAGAACCTGACCATGCCAGCACCTGACCTTGGACTTCCCAATGTCTGTTGTTTCAGCTACCCGGTCTATAGTATTTTGTTATAGCAGCCCGAGCAGACTAAGGCACACCTTTATATTGTAACATTTACGATATGCTATATTGTTGGACATTTACTAGGGTGGGTGAGAATAAAGCAGTAGGCTGGTTGCCCCAGGAAACTTGACTGGTAAAATTAGAGGAATTTTCTTGGCCAAATTTGCTAAAGTTTTCCCACCATGAGGTGAAGTGTCAGAGTTACACATGCCTTGAAAAATCTGCTTTAAAACTGGTCACTGTTGATTTTATGATGTGAAGGCAAAAGCTGAAGATCTAAAAGAAAAATACAACCTAATAATATCATATTAGGGGAACTTGCAAGGTCTTCTAATGACTTGTCCCGTACTGATGAAATACATCAATGTCAGAGAACAGTCGTTGAACTAGATGGGCTTGATATATGCTAAAACGTAGGACTCTTTCGTGCTTGTAATTGAGAATTGGATCTTTGCTAGTAATTTTGTTAGTGATGTATGAGCCCGAGGAGAACACAACTCTCTTCTAAAGCTATATTAAAGATATAGTGCTCACACTAGGAAAAAAGGCTTTGTCAGTAAATAAATACAATACAGACACAAATAGTTGACGTGTATGGTAATAATTGTACTCTATTACTTTCATAAAGTCCTCTGGCCTACAGACGCTTAAGAAAATATACTACTGAATAGCTCCTTAAAAGGGATGAATTAGTTGAGATATTGCTTCTCAAAATTTAGACTCAGGTGCTGTCTTCAGAATAGAAGATGCCTGAGTGCTTAGGACCAAATATCTAACAAATGAAAGAATAAAGGCAATTTCCGTGTATGCATCAGTTGTCAACTGCATATATTGTTTTTGTATCCTATTATTCTTGTGAATTTGTTTGCAGAATATTTGTAGTAATTCTTCAATATAGGGGTAATGGGAAGAGCATATGGATTTGAAGACTCCTACATGGTATTCTAAGAGTTGATTTTTTAAATCTTCAGAATAGGAGGAGTAATAACACCTACATCTCAGGGTTGTCCTAAGAGTTAAATGTATGTGAAATATGGCCTGAAACACCACTAAACAAGAGTTATACACACATAAAATTATTTCACTTCCAAATCAGAAAACTCAAGCACAAAGGAAATAAAAAATTTCCTTTAAATTTTATTTTTAATAAAAAATAAAAAAGGTTTTATCACCAATAATAAATGAAGAATGGATGGCTTGTAAATGATGGGTTTGTGAGTAGAAGAAAAAGAATCCAGTGACTAAGCGCATTGAAGGAAGCTGGTTTAAGAGATCTTATCATCCAGAGCCAGGGCAGAATAGCTTAACCAGCAGAGAAGTCAGTTACCTTCCTGGAAGCCAGTTTGGAAGGAGAGCTGGGGACTCTGGACAAGGATGTGGGAAGCAGTGGAATCTTCTTTTCACCTGATTTGTAAGTGAGGGCAGCCTGAAACACCGGCGTGCACGGGTCAGGCCTGCAGTAGCTGAGACCATTCAGGTCTAAGCAGAAGTAGGTATTCCCTGTGGGGAGGTTGGCTGGTGCAGTGAGGGTGGGAATCAGCATTCCCAGTCCCAGCCCCATGTGCAGAGATCTTAGGAAGAAGCTAGCTTGCTCTGCACAAAAAGCCTTAAGGCAAGTCTCCGTTCCATCCAGAGCGCCTGTAAGCCCTTCCTATTTAGAACTTATGGAGCTGTCATTCTTTTCTGCCCTGTTTTAGAAGACAAATGTCTAACTCTCTTTATATTTATTTAGAGTTTATCTTTTTCGCCAGACAGTGAGTTCCATGGGATGTGCTTCCTGTCAGTTTTGTTTCCCACTGAGTCCTCAAAGCCCGGCCAAGTGCCTGGCACATAACAGGTACTCATTAAACAGATAAAGAATGAACACTTAACACAATGTAAATAGGAGGAATAAGTAAATAAGAAAGGGAGAGGGGCTTGGAGAAGTAACATTTACTCTCTCGCCTGCATTACTTTACTTACAGTAACATGTTTGATTCTTTGAACTACCCTGTAGATGGATGTGAATGATGTTTAGTAAATGAGGAAATGGAGACTTGGAGAATTTAGAAAACTTATTTCTGGTTTCACACCTGGTAAGCGATATAGAATTTGGACGAGATTTGACCAATGCCCAAATCCACAATCCTCCAACTGCCAAGGTTCCCCTAGCACAGCAGGGATGATGCCATAAGGACGGGCAGATCTAGGTTCTATTCTAAAGGTGCCCCAAGGCAACTCAGAAGCTAGTTGCAGTTCTAGGGAAGAGTAGAACTGAATTTTCTGTTTGTTATTAAACAAAGTGTTTGTTTGAACTGATTGCAATGTTCCCAGTGAATTAGTACCATAGATAAACATACTTAGCAGGACGTGAGATGTGGTAGGGACATGATAAATGTTTGTAGCACAAATAAATGAAAATATAAATGAAAGAAAGAAAAGGATAAATCAACCAGAAGGTGGCCAGTTTTAACCTAAAAGCCACACAGATGAGCATGATTAGCAGCAGGGAAATGGAAATGTCAAAGGGGAAGAAACCAGAAAGATGGGGATAGAGCAAACCCTGAGCCTGAAAGTAATAGAAGGAAATGAAAAACAAGGCAAACACATTTAAAGCCCTCACATAAAGGTTTCTGTGTCTTCTATTTAATTCTCTAAACAATAATAATGCATTTCTTCAGTTCATTAGATAATCTATTAAAAAAAGAAAAATCACAGCCTTTGCACAATCTTTGGAAAGTCATTGAGGCTTTCCAGGGTGGGGAAGGAAATCTTATGAACTCTCTGGTGCCCTGAATGAGTTACCATTCTTGGACCGCAAATGTTCCTTGTGCTGTAATTATAACATTAATTGTAAACTTTATTGACTCACTTTTACTCACTAGGCAAGACGTTTGCTATTGGCTGTGGCTAGAATAAGGCCCTCCTCACCCAGCCCTGGCAGGTCAGGATGAGGAACATCACAGTTTCCTGATAAAGGATATAGGCCCCTGGATGATATTAATGTTCCTAAAAAAGGCTGTTGTGCTTGAGTTGTCCTCTAACACTTTGAGGTGAATGACCTCTTGCTGTCCCACACTCCACCCCTTGGTACCATTTCCAGAGGCAGAATCCTTACGTGAAAGGGGAAGGAGCCTTTTCACACTCATCTGCTCTGTCTCCCTTCCTGTGAAAGTGATGGTGAGGATGGTGCTGTCCTGCTTTGGCCACCTGGACCAGAGGAGGTGAGGAAAGAGCTGAGCGCCTCACAAAACCTTAACTGCGAGTTATTTTCCACTTATTATTATTGTCATTTGAAATGGTTATACGAATTTTAGATGAGAGAACTAAGTACATGTGACTTGTGATTTATCCAACTTGGTACCAGAACTGATATTTACATATACCATAGCTGCTTAGTTGCTCTGTCCACATTTCTCAGAAAAACAGCAATAGCTCAGTTAATTGAATAATATCAAGATAGATTGATTCTTATTATTAACTAATCTTACCTTAATGACTTTTGCTGGCTACTATGCAATTAATTAGGAAGCTTTTTTTTTTTTTTTTTTTTTTTTGCGGTACGTGGGCCTCTCACTGTTGTGGCCTCTCTCGTTGCGGAGCACAGGCTCCCGACGCGCAGGCTCAGCGGCCATGGCTCACGGGCGTAGCCGCTCGGCGGCATGTGGGATCTTCCCGGACTGGGGCGCGAACCCGTATGCCCTGCATCGGCAGGCGGACTCTCAACCACTGCGCCACCAGGGAAGCCCAACAAAAATATTTTTAAACAAGCTTGTACCATAGTGCAGCATAGAAACAAAAAGTTATTGTTTCAATAGAAGACTGCCTTTTACATGTCAGGCAATGCAATTAAAGGCATCAGAGAAGGCCAAGTTTTTCAGAATACATCATGGAATTTTCAAAGCTAGGAAAAAGGTGTGTATAACCAATTTTGTGAAGGTCTATCACTCAAGCTCAGAACATCAGATAAAAGCTTTTAGCTGACTTTCAAGGAAAGCAGTTTAAATTCCAGTGACATGTAAGTCCATTAAAAAATCCTATAAGGGGACTTCCCTGGCGGTCCAGGGGTTAAGACTCCGTGCTTCCCATACAGGGGGCCCAGGTTCGATCCCTCTTGGGGAGCTAAGATCCCACATGCCGTGTGGCCAAAAAAAAAAAAAAAAAATCCTATAAGTATAATCAAAGCAGAAACGTTGACAAAATTCCAGATTCTTCAATATGCTTTTAAATTATATTACCAATCCAAAAACTGTTACAGCTATCAAGACAATGGACTTGGGTAATGAAAATTAGAATATCTTTATGACCCCAACGTGACTCAGAATTATTTTTATATTTTGTAAGTGAAGCTTAGAGTCAAATCAGTATGATGGTCGTACTGATTCTGGAGAAGAAAGTGGAATGTGATGATATGAACAAATACAAACTTTTATAGACTCTTAAGATATATATATGTGTATATATATTTAATATGGTGTTTGATTTTTCTGGAAAAGTTGTCAGTAATTGATGCTTTTTACAATGGCTGATGTCTTAGAATCAAGGGACTATAATATAATCAAGGTGACTAAAAGCTTCATGTTGGATATGGCAATATATTCTTAGAGTGTGTGCCCAGCTCAGAGCACTTCCCTGGCAGCTGTTTTACACAAGGGAACATCATTCCTCTGGCCTCAGTTGATCAGACGACACATGAACCCCTGGTTCAAGTTAAGCCAGCATCCCTTCCCCAGGAATCTGGAATTGGGACATAGAACAGGTGTCTCTGAACTTGGGAGGGATGACAGCATACCCTACACTGTTGGTGGGAATGTAAATTGGTGCAGCCACTATGGAAAACAGTATAAAGTTTCCTTAAAAAACTAAAAATAGAGTTACCATGTGATCCAGCAATCCCACTCCTGGGCATATACATGGAGAAAGCTCTAATTCAAAGAGATACATGCACCCCAACGTTCACAGCAGCACTATTTACAATAGCCAAGACATGGAAGCAACCTAAATGGCCATTGACAGAAAAATGTGTAAAGAAGATGTGGTAAATATATACAATGGAATACTACTCAGCCATAAAAAAGAATGAAATAATGCTATTTGTGGCAACATGGATGACCTAGAGATTATCATACTAATTGAAGCCAGACAGAGAAAGACAAATATCATATGATATCACTTATATGTGGAATCTAAAAAAATGATACAAATGAACTAATTTACAAAACAGAAATAGACCTACAGACATAGAGAAAAAAAAAACTTATGGTTACCAAAGGGGAAAGTGGGGGAAGGAGGGATAAATGTGGAGTTTGGGATTAACATATATACACTACTATATATAAAGTAGATAAACAACAAGGACCTACTGTATAGCACAGGGAACAATATTCAATATCTTGTAATAACCTATAACCCATAATGGCAAAGAATATAAAAAAGAATATATATATACATGTATATACACACCAATCATTTGCTGTACACCTGAAACATTGTAAATCAACTATGTTTTAATAAATATGAACAATTCAACAGATGCAGAAAAAAGCATTCAATAAAATCAACACTCATTAATGATAACAAACAGCAAGCTAGGAAAAAAAGCAATTAAAAAAAGCAGTGGTAAAATTTTAGTTAAGGAAATAATTGGATAATTTTAAGTAGTAAAGCTAACAGAAGAATATCTGTAAATGTGGTGTTTTAGGGGCCTCTCAAGTCTGAGATGGTTAAAATCAAACTTATGGAGCTGGCCCCATGAAACAATATTTTTATATTGCCACAAAATTTCCCTTATATTATCTTTCGGCTGCTGGTGGCTTATTTCATTAAAAAAATATATGTTTTCCGTGGAATTTCTTGTGGAACTAACAAAAAACTCCGCTCTTTGATTTTTGCAACTGCTCAACTTCTTTTTTCCCAATGAATATGGAGAGGAAGTAGAAGCTTATTAATTGCTATGACATTTCTTTCTAACGTATTTCAAGCCCAGGTGTTGAAGTGAGCATGTGTCAGGTTTTAATCATTGGTACTTTTTCTTCATAGGGCATATTTCTATTTTGTTCCTCTGGGTATCAGATCTTCCTCTTCTTTCTCAGTTCTCTGTTTTGTAAAAGTATTAATTCGTTGACTTTATGAAGTATGATATTCACCCTAGGTGCAAGGATCTTCCTGGACACTTCAATTCCTGAAGAAAATTCTCTTCAATGATTTTTAGGGAAAAGCAGAACTTACCCTAAGTTTATTCAATAACAGGAGTTCTTAATTCTATTATGAGCCCCTGATTCTTTTGAGCATCTAGTCAAAGTTGGGCAATCATTGCCTAGAAAAATGCATCTACATGCCCACACGTATGTTCTGGATGCATTTATGAATTAATGAACTGGCTGCAGCCCATTCATGACCCTTAAGCTAAAAACCACTGTTTGCCATACTCTTATACAGACCCTGGGAAATTCCTTTAGTTTCCATCTATAAATCTGACAAATCAAGCATTTTTGAGGGCGAAGACACATTTAAGGCCAGAGCATGGGGGGTTCAATTTCTCTCACCCCTCAAAGTAAGAGTTAGGGGTCTTCCTTCATCCTGAGATTAACCCTCTAGTCTTGAGAGTTACATCATACAACATCTACCATTACTGGGGCACTCTCTGAGTGCCAAGAACTGATAGAGCATTTCAAAGTATTTCATTTTTATAATACACTTTGAGATACATAAAACCATTCTTAGAGGAATAAACAAAGTAGCAGAACAAAATTCCAGAACCAGAAGAGAATGGGATCAGGCTAGCAGACAGAAGTGCTTCTGCTCTGGGTTGTTCGTTTTCCTATTAGTTCATCCAACAAATATTTCCTAAGAGTGTTCAATGGAATTTGTGCTATGCTGGAGTATTTGGCTATCATCAAAAAAAGCAGACATAATTCAGCCTTCAAAGGACTCATGGTGCCATTAGGAAGATAAGTCAAAACAGTTTATTAGTCTAGGCACTGGGATCCTTGCTCTGGATCATACCAAAACAAGTAAGACCTATTTTTGTGCTCAAAACACCTATGTCTATGCCAAGTAGACACATGGCATTGACACAGAGGCAAATAACGTAGGTGTTGGAAGAGTAGAATAAACCCAACAAGACATGCTTGATGGGAAAGTGAGAGATGGAGGGTGGCAGACTGGACCTCTAAGCTCACTCTCTGTTAAGTTCCCTGGGGAAACTCTGGGGACCATGCTGGTAGAAGACATAATGTCTGTAACAATCCACTGTCCCTGAGATCCTTGAATATAGGGCCTGAGCCTTATGTGTTTTTTAAAACATTTTTTCAGGTCTTAGCACAGTATTTGCCAAAGAGAATGTGCTCAGTAAAATGTTGGTTGCGTGGAGTTGGAAATAAAACATAAAAGAAACAGCACCCCTAAGACAAAACCACTGCTACCACCAAGATAAAAACATAAAAGCCTATTTACATGCTTTTGTCCTAAATGCTAACCAAGGAATTACTTTGGTCCTTGACCACTAGGACTTGCCAGCCTAGTATAGACACACTAAGGTAGGCGTTGGAAATGCTTTGTATATATCATGGGCCTCCTTACTCTCTGAAGGAATAATCCAACTCATTGGAGGAAGCAGGGTAAAAATGAGGACCTCTAATTAATTATTTCTATTCACGTGGCTATGTTTTGTTCTGTGTTTTTCTTCTTTGGTACGTGATGACTTAGCTGATCATCATCTAAAAAATGTTGATTGGCTTGCTAGCTGTTATAAACTACTTCATTCCCAGATCATCTTTTATTACAATAGGGAGATGCAACACTTCGTTAGATATGGCTGCTTTCATTTGTCCTTTGTCATAATTTCTAGTGATTTTTTTAATTATTGGGAATGCTTACATAATCACAGACTAACACCTACAGGAGTGAATCACAGTTCATCTTGCAGGTTTATTGCATGCCTACAGGTTGCAAACATTAAAGTTTAAGTTATCTCCTGAAAGTCCCACAGGCACGCCATGTGGCTTAGAGGTCAAAATTAAACACAAATACATTTAAACTCTTTTTCTTCTTCATTTAAATAATGAGACAAGTTCAAGAAGGATTGGGAAATGCTCTTAGCAAGAGATAAGTCATTTATTCACAGCACAGTTGAAATAGAAAGCTTCCATGCGTGGGAGGGTTCATGAATACTTGCAGCAAGCCGACTCTCTCTTCCCTCTAAACTCTGACGAGCAGAAGAACAAGGTCTGCAGGTCTGCCTAGATTCCAGATCGTTTTTCAAAGCAGCCACTTTGCTTCTTAGCCGTTTCCCTGTACCCTTGTACCTGGTTGTGCTGTCTAGTTTCCTTCCATTGATAGCTATCTTCAGCATTCAGCAAGAACTTAGCAAATATTTTTGTAGGAGTGGGGGGGCTATGTAGTTATGTTTATGACTTAATTTTTCTTTTCTTCCTTTTTTCCTCTTCATGGCTTCTCCTCCCTTTTCTGGTTTCTCATTCTGTGTCTTTATTCCTATTTCTCTCCTTCTCTCTCCTGACTCTGTGTGTGTCTCTCTCTCTGTCTCCTGTCTCTCTTCTTTCTTCCATCTGCCTCTCTTTACATATTTATTAAATGTTACCGCATGCCAGGCACTGGTTTAGGGGTGGGAGATTGTAAAGAAGGCAGTTTATGCTTTCCAGAATTCTCAGTCTAACAGGGTAGGGGTTGAGAGGAGGGGAATGGCATGGACAGAGTAATGATAGCAATTTATAAAGATAGAAATGAGACGTTTTAGTAGCACATAGAAGTGTTTAACTCTGTCTGAAAAGGTCAGGATGAAGTGAAATTTGAATTAAGTCTTGAAGCAGAGGCAGGAGTTTTTAAAGTGGAGGGCGGGTAGGAGAGAGGCCATTCCAGATGGGATAGCATGTGCAAAGGTATGCAGGTGAGAAAATATCAAACATCGTGGAAATGGCAAA
Organism: Delphinus delphis; assembly: GCF_949987515.2. Taxonomy (NCBI): domain Eukaryota; kingdom Metazoa; phylum Chordata; class Mammalia; order Artiodactyla; family Delphinidae; genus Delphinus; species Delphinus delphis. The sequence continues at coordinate 90,183,288 of NC_082691.1, forward strand.
TGGGGCATACACTTAGTCCGCTGAGAACCAGAAACTGAGGGCAGATCACAGAGCAATGACACCTACAGTCCAATAGTAATCCTGACCTGCATACCTACGTAAGTCCTGTGCAACCAGTGCTTTCGGTTTGTTTTTGGTTTTCTCCCAACCATCACTCTGCGACATAAGTAATGACCCATAGTGGGAAGCTGTTCTGCCCCACAGCCTGAATCAGTGGTGTCGGGCTGAGGGGAGCTCTCTATGGCTCTGACCAGAGAGGTTTATGCTCTTTCTTAAACTGAAAGTAGAAGCCAAATGTTGGAGATCTGAAGGCAGCCAAGACACTATTCCACTTTCCTTTCTATGGAATTTTGAGCCGACTGAGAGCTAGAGAATGAATACGCCAGATGGAACGCCAAGTATCCCCTTTGTCAGTAATAATGGCTAGTTTGGAGAATGTGGCTTAAGCCTCTGGCAATACTGAGCTTCTTGGCTTCTTACCCCAGAATTAGGGAGGTTCACCTACTCAGCTGTAAACCACGGGCTTCCTTGCAACCCTGAGGAGATGGACGATCAGACCGGAATTCTTTGCAGGCAGGCAGAGGATGGGAAACTGAGGCTGAAGACCTCAACAGGCCCGGAAATCACTCCACCCACCATGGCATAAAATGAGTGAGTGTGTGCGGAGAGGTCATGAGCTCCATTGATGTTCTACGGAAACCTGAAGCCAGGTGATAGAAGATGGTCCCTACCAAGTCCAAGTCTAATATTTGTCATCCCACTTCCTCATCATAAGAAATTAACACGGGTGAGAAGTGTATGTGAAAGGTGGTCCTGTGACTATTTTTATTTGAATCCTTATCATGAACTGGTGTGGCAAGCAGAGATATCTTTTGTAAACAACGTTTGTAGCGGCCTTCTTCTTTAGAGTAGAGGGGTAACATGTTGACCTCCCAGGAATCTCCTAGATCAGGGACTCTAGACTTTTGTGTTCTATTAAAATCAGTGGATTTGAGAAACACTAACATTAAGGTTCAAAAAGTGTGAGAGACCTAGGTCTTTAGAAGAAATCTAGAATTGAGCACAAGATTGAGGGTGTGTGGCAGTGCGACCTTTTGAGGAGGCTATAAATATGGAAAGAAGGTTCTCAGGGTGTTGCTGAGACTTCAAGGGCCTGTGAAGAACATTTTGTCCTGGTAACATTTAACTGCACTCTATCAAGCTAGCAACTCCCCTCTCCAGCTCTCAAGGACTCATTGCTTTCCCTCTGACGTAGATTTTGTTGGGGTGCTGTGTTCTCTCAAGATTAAGACAGTGACTCTACGCTAGTTTCAAGATGCTTGCGTGTTAGTGTCCTTCATTTTTTTTAGACAGTTGAAACAAGATTTACAATTTAATTAGTAAGGAGCTGTAATCTGTTAGTGCACCATGCCTTTAATTGCTGCAGAGGCATGCCTGGAGGGGAAGGCAGACTGTGGTTTTCCAAAGACATGCTGCTGGGATCCAGAAAATGTATTGAGACCCTAACATTACCTTTCTGGATCTGTGACCTTGATTCCTGTGACCCTGCTTTTGCTGCTGGATTTGCCCACAGTCTCTGCTTTACATCCTTGCTCCTACCCAGAGTAGGCATTTTTGGCTTATTGACTCCAATGTTCCCTGATCCCACCTTCCCTTGAAGTCAGTAAATCTCTAGTGTTAGTGAACATACCAGTCACTTGGTACTTGTTCAGAGTGCAGAACTCCTGGGCTGTACCTTAGAGATTTTGATGTGTTAGGTCTGTGATGTGCCCCAGGAACCTCACCTTGAACTAGCATCCCCAGATATTCTGAGAAAGGGGGTCCACAGGCCTTACCTTGGAACAACACCTGACAAGTATGACACTCTGTGCCCTGCTATGCTTAGTCCAGTATGTGGCCTCAGTCCACCTCCGATTTCTGTCCTCACAGCTCTCATTCAGGTGCTGAAATCCTGAAGGGACTGGACTTCTCTAGCTTGAGATGAGGTGCATTCCGTGATGTACCTTGAGGAAGAGAATGAAGTTGGTGACGTGTTTTGAGATTAAAGGAGTAGACTAAGTATGTCATTAGCGTGCACTTTCCCTAAGGTTAGTAGTTTACGGAATGGGTCAGCTCTGTCCAGGTCAGCTGAGAGCTCCTCTCAGACTCTGTGCTTCATGATGGGGTCCCCCCTCCGAGAACTTAGAATTTTAGAGGGGACTCTGTGAGAGCCTTGTTATTCCTCTCTAGGCAGTCTGCCAAGAAGTTGGTTGGCTTCTGTGGTTGTGTTGTTCATGATGTGATTTTTTTTGGTTTGATTAGTAGTTGGAAATGTGATCTACAGACCTTACTGTGAGACACTCTCTGGACCACCTGCATCTATTTAGGGATATTTTCCCAGAGGTATCAAGCCTCATGAAACTGCAGCAGTGACTTGCAGTTCAGGGAAAACTACCATTAGTCATCTAATGGTAGTCAAGGGACCCTATTTACTTCTCAATAGGGTATTAATCAGAGGACTTCTCAATTTCTAGAAATGTTTGTAATTTTATTTTCTTGTTTTCTGATATTCTTTTAATTGATATTTATTTTTTAACTATTCTTATGCTACTTACATCTTCTAGAATACTTTTACCTAATGTTGTTGTTGTTAAAACAATTTACCATTTTACCTGTTTAATACATCTATTTAATCATGCCTCATTTATACTATTCTTTCTTATTCACTTTTTAAGTTTTAATTTTATCTATTCAACTTGATCATTTCATAGCTATGACTGTTTTTTTGCTATGACTTTTTGTAAACAGTGAAATTGAATTTGGGGTGAATTCTTTGCATTTTTGTTTAGTATAGGAAATTAATTTCAAGTTAGACAGATTTGTACCAGTTTTTATGACTTGCTTTGTCATCATCTCAGTTCCCTATTTATACTTTCTTTATAAGAAGCATGTTTCACTCAAGAGTTGTTTGAAATTCAAACTGTTCAACGTGTGCTGCCCTCAGGGAAATTTTATGAGAAGCTAGTCCTTTTAGCGGGTGTTGGCATGGTGTCAGCATGCCAGCTCTTTTCAGTATAGACTGGACTGCAAGGTGGTGTGACCAGAGGCCAGTAACTTAAAATTCCTGAAATTGTCATTTTTATTTAAAAAACTTGTGCGCCTCAGAAGTAGGCATGCTGTATGTAGTATTAAAAATTATTATTGTTATTGTTTATGGTGGGTGAGGAATGTTTATTAACTTCCTCACCATCCTTTGGAGGGAGCTGTATAGCAAGCTTCATTGTGCAACCCTTGTGTCACAGACTGAAATGGCCTGGATTAATTTTTAAGGTTGTTTTCCTTAGAACAATCTGGGGCCGTGTCCAAAGACTTAGAAAAAAATCTGTTTCCACGATCCCTAAAATATTGACACCAATTCTCTCACTTGCAAGGATGCTGGCCATGGTTTAGCAAAAGGATCCTGTTTTCAAGCAAAAGAAACCCAAACAATAATTAGACTTTAAATAGTAGGGAGACCAGCACAGTTGAAAGTTCCATGAAGTCTCTGTACAGTCATCCCTGGAAGTCCAGGGTACTCAGGTGTTCCCGAAAAGTCCTCGGCCTGGTTGGAATCTCTCAGCTACACTGGCTTCTGTAGTGCCAGCTCCTGCTCTTTGCTGTTTACAGGTCTCTGGTCATCCACAAAGCGCTTCTTGGACCCACTTCTGTTCATTTCCTCGTCTGGCAAAGTCTTTAAACTGACTTTATCTTCCATATTAGAAAAAAATTGGAAGCTGGACTTTAAAGACAAATACTTATTCACTTTGCATAAATCATGTCTTTAGCTTTGCAAGGGCATTTGTTACTGAGGATTTATGGACACTCATGTGTTTTGTCCTCCCACTTAAGGTAGAAATGATTGCCTGACTTAAAAAAATCTGCCAATCTGCCTTCTGTAGCAATCATTAACCTATCAACGAGTAGATATGTTTTTTTGTTTGTTTTTTTGTCTACCCAGCATCTTTATTTCCTACTTTAGGTAAAAGTTTCTATGTTAGGTTCTCCAGAGAAACAGAACCAATAGGATATGTCTATCTCTATCATCTCTATCTTTATCTCGAGAGAGATTTTAAGGAACTGTAATAGTTGTAAGCTCTTGTAATAGTTGGAGGCTGGCAAGTCCAAAAACTGTAAGGTAGGCAGACCCTGGGAAAAACTGATGTTTCAGCTTGAGTCTGAATAGGGTCTGCAGGCAGAACTCCCTCTTTCTCAGGAGTGGGGAAAGGAGTGGGTAGAGACAATGTCAGGTTTTTTTTCCTCTTAAGGCCTTCAACTGATTGGATGAGGCTCACCCATATTATGGAGGATAATTTGCTTTACTCAAAGTATATGATTAAAATGTTAATCTTATCTAAAAAACATCTTAATAGCAACATCTAGACTAGTGTTTGACCAAATATCTGGGTACCATGGCCTAGCGAAGTTGACACATAAAATTAACCATCACGGGACTTCCCTGGTGGTCCAGTGGTTAAGAATCCACCTTCCAATGCAGGGGATGAGGGTTCGATCCCCAGGCCAGGAACTAAGATCCCACATGCCGTGGGGCAACCAAGCCCAAGTGCCACAACTACTGAGCACATGAGCCACAAGTACTGAGCACATGAGCCACAGTTACAGAGCCCACGTGCTCTGGAGCCCACACGCCACAACTAGAGAGAAGCCTGTGTGCCTCAAAGAAGAGCCCTGCATGCTTCAACTAAGACCTGCCACAGCCAAAAATAAAATAAATAAATAAATATTTTTTTTAAAAAGGTAAGTTGGGTCATCCTCTTTAAAAAAAAAAAATTAACTGTCACATACCCCACCTTACTTTCGGAGACCTGCTCTCCTGACCCTTAGTCCATGGGCCTCAGATGGCGTTGCCTTCATTTTTGGTTCCAAGGGTGAGCATGCGACACAGGCTCATACAATCATAGCATAAAATTACCCTGGCCAAAAGGACTGCTTCAAGGATGGACAAAACCAAACCCAGGTCAATGAGAGCCCTTCCTGGGATTTCTGCTGGAACCACCAGGAACGAGTCATTGTCTCGTTTTCAGAGTCTGGGTGTTAAGTCCTAGTAAGCTTAGAGCTGCAGGGGCCTCTTTGCTCCCATATGGGGAAAAGTTGCTTGAAACTTAAGCCATCCTAGGGGAAAGAAGACATGGCTGAGAGATGGAGAACAGAGACTATTTCTTGTAGACATTATATAGACATTATTTGAAAATCTGACTTTAGCTACCTTGATCCATGGATTTATTATTTTTAAGATATATAAGTTAACACATCCCTCTTCTTGCTAAAGCTAGTTTAATCTGAGTTTCTGTCACTTGCAACTGCAATAGTTCTGATTAATACACAGTCTGCTGGGCAATGTTCTAGGTGCTTCCCAGAGACAGCCACTTGCAACAAACTTAGCTGTTTCTTTTCATATTTATCTCTACATAGCTAAACAGTATGCCTTTACTGCTACTTCTTGATTGGTTGATTTTAGTCAGTAGTGATTGATTTCCTGTTACAGTGATGAATTCCCTCCTCCCTCTCCATTTCTCCCTCCCTACTCCCAATCCCTCTACAGTTACTATGTTCAGTTAAGTCACTAGTTAGGAGTTACATTATTCTGACTTTGGCCAAAATCAATTTACTCTGTATAATATAAAGAATCAAAATTTTCTAACAAGACAAAGGATTAAAAAATAATTTATGAAGAATTTTGCATAGATTCTTTACAACGTGTCAGATAAACTTGAAGAGAACAGAGAACGTATGTAAAATTCTAATTGTTAAATTTTCTGTAGGCCAGGAAGTAAGGAAACATTTACTGGTGCCTGCTCTGTGCCAAACCCCATGTTGGCAATTTTATTGGTTATCTTTTTGATGCTTACAATAACCTATGAATTTGTGTTAATTTCTCCTTTTCATAGATGAGAAAACTGAGGGTCAGAGAAGATGATTATCCATGTGAAGAAGATAAAAGGTGTCGTCATCCTTTTGAATAATATGGGAGCAATGCATGTACTCACAGAAGGGAGGCAAATCCTTTTCGGGAAAATTTATTTACTTATGGAATAAAGGCGAAGGGACTCAGTTTAACAGGCTCATTTTGCTCAGCTCTGTGCCTTTATTCTGAATAAGCACAGCTGATGACCCTGGTGGATATTATGGGATTTGGGCTGGTAGATCCCATTTTAGAAGCTGTAAGAATTCAGCCTTGGAACATCAGTGACTGTTATGAGGGGCAGAACTGGGGGCTTGCCAATTGGTTCAGTAAAAACCAAAGTGAAAACTAAAACTTTCATTTAGAAATCAGTAGAACTTCAAGAGATTCAAGATGTTTCAAGTGTGGGGAAGAGTTGGGGAAGCAGCTAGATTCAGAGATGGTAGAGGGACCTTGATATATTAGAAAGAGCTCTAGAGCTGTTGTCTAGAGACCTGAATTGAAATCCAGCTCCAGCAGTAACTTGACTGTGTGATCTTAGGCAATTCATTTGATCGTTTTTCTATTTCCTTATATACAGAATAGTTGTAGAAATTGCCATCTTGCTTCCACTTCACTATTGCTATGAGAAGCAAATGAAATATACGTGAGTAATTTGCAAGCTGCCAGGTCAACGTAAGCATAAGCTGTGTTCATCTCAGAGTAACCAAGGACTAGTAGGGCATATCTATCAATGATTCATTTGTACGCTTGGCCACCCAGCACCCTGAAAAATGGCTTATTTAAAAAAAGAGAAAGCTAAAATACATAAGTTTCGTTCAAGAGTCATGGCCACAGGGAGGGCAACCTGATTCAGAGCAAAATATAACTTGTCTACTCTGGGGAGGGATGGGTTGAGGGTAGTTTCCAATAAATAAGCAAGCCAATACTAACAAGCATGGCTTCTCTCAAACGTCTGGCAAGTGTTGAGACCACAAAGAAGTTCTCAGCAGGTGGGTGGCAGCCGTTTCAGCAGGGATGGGAAATGACCTTCGGTGTCATTCAGAGCACTTTAATGCCCCCTTCAGCATGTGAGACCTGCCAGCAGCATCACAGAGAAGATGAGAGCTACTGAGAAGGGGCCGCCCCATGGGGCCTCACCAGCGGCGGCCTTGGTGGGCTCTTGTCAGCAGCAGCAACTGGACCTTTTACCAGAGTGAATAAAAGTGGGAAAGGAGGGAAATGTTTCCATGTGACTGAAAAGGAGGTTAGTTCATGTAGCGCGTGGAGGACAGCCCCAGGGAAAATCTTCTGTGACAGATTTGAACGTGGGTGGGAAGTTTGGTCAGACAGCCCTCTCAGAGAATTGGGAGCAGAGCCCTCCAAATGTTTACCATTTCATGGCTTTTACTGTGAATCCTAATTTCACCCCAGCAGGAATGGCCAGTAACTTGAGTGTTATTTGTTAGGTAGCTATGCAAATGTAAGGGATCATTCTGAAGGCATTTTACAAGTTTCTTTGTGCTTCTATCTGCTAGGTAGACCTCAGAATGTGTAGAAAGTAGGGACCCAGAGCCAGCAAGCTTTTATTTTATTGCTCAAAGTGAAGCTGCATTGCATGCTCTTGGATCTCAGATTTGTATCTTAAAGTTTTGCTAGGTTTTCATTTATGTAGGTCAAATTAATGCTTTGAAATCAGAATGTTCAAATACTGAAGATAACTGTGTCATCAAACTGAATAGAAAATGCAGAAAATCGTAATTTAAAAACAAATTACTGTGCATTCATTCAACAAATATTTGCTGAAAGCACACCAGGCAAAGCGCCAGGAAGTCACTCATTCATACGTTTATTTAATGAACATTTAGTGAGCACCTCGTTCTTGCCATTGGGAGACAGTGGAGACAGGAAAAACAATGTCACTGCTCTCATGAAGCTTAATTTAAACGAAAAAAAGTAGTCAATCAACAAAGAAGCAAATAAATATCATATAGCAGGGGTAATTAGGTGGTTGCTGTAGATTGGAACATCAGAGGAGGTGACTTTGCTGATACTTGAATGCTGAGAAGGAATCAGCCATGTGAAGGAAGATGGGGGCAGTGCACTTGAGGCAGAGAACATGAGGGCAAAGGCCCTAAGGCTGGGATGAACTTGACCTATTGAGTGAGCAGAAACGCCTTCAAATGAGGTTGGCATGGCATGAGTTAGGAAAAGAAGGCTTGGGTCAGATTTTGCAGCACTTTGGAAATAGGTTAAAGGGTCTGGGTTTTATTGTAATTGTAATCAGTTGCTGTTGTGCAGAGAGGCACTTTGCCTTGCAGAAGTAGCAGCAGGGTGCTGCGGCAATAACCCAGATGAGAGGTGATGAAGGGTTGGCCACTGATGATAGCAATAAGATGGTGTAGCAGAGGGATTCAGGATATAAATTAGTAGGTAGAGTTGATTGGATTTGCTGATTAAGGTCCTCTGTGGGGGGTTTAGGAGAGACAGAACTCAAGGTTGACTCCTTGAGGATAGAATGTGAACCAAGATAGACATGACCCCTAACTACATGGAGGCTGGGGAGACATTTAATTAAATAACCCCCCCAAATACAATGAAAAGTGTAACCGTGACAATGTTTCAAAGGAAGGACTTTCAGTGCTGTGAGATGGTTGAAAGACAAGTGTGATTGGGGGAGGGAGATCTGGGAAAGCCTGTTTGGACTAAAAATCTCAATGTGAAGTGACACTCAGAGGGAACATCCCATTTCCTCCAGCCCGGGATCCTCTCCTTTATCTGGGGGAGGCTGTTTAGCAAAGGAAAGAGTCAGACTTGTACCCAGAGCAACTTCACTCCCATACTCCCCCCTCCCCTTATTCCCACAGCCCACAAAAAGATTTTGTTTTGTTTTTAAGAAGATGCAAGAAGAAAAGAGAAAAACTGTGTGTGAGAGAGTTCCCAGAAGTTGCCTGCTTACCAGGCTCCGGCAAAGAGGCTGTCCTTTTTACTGGTTAGCAGGTCCACTAAAAAGAGCAACAGCCTTTCTTTCCCAGGCGTCTGCCAGCCCCCGGGGTGGCAATGCCATTTCTTTTCCTCTTCCTATCATTATTACCTTGTGAGCCCACCTTCACCCACAGCTGAGAAAGGTTTGAGGTGATTATTGCGTGGGATTTGGCGTGAGGATCCTGAGTTTGATACCTGGCTCCACCACTTAGCAGCTGTGTGTGCGTGACCTTAGGTAACTTTCCTAGGGCTCAGTTTCTTTACCTATAAAATGGGGTTAATACCAGCTGGTGTTCCCCCGCCCCTGGTCCCCTGGAGGGATCAACATCCTGACTTCTAACACCATTGTCTAGTGCTGCCTGTTCTAGAACCTCATAAAAATGGACTCTGTGTCCGGCTTCTTTCATTCAACTTTATGGTACATGGAGCTGCGGTTTATTCATTCCTTTGTATGAATTCATCACAATTTCTTTCTTTATTCTTTTGTCAGTGGGCGTTTGGCTTGGTTCCAGTTACAAATAATGCTTCCAACACACAGCTTTTGGCTTTTGGTGACCACGTTTGTGTCTTTCTGTGGAGTATGTATCCAGGAGTGCTGGGTCATAGGACCTACGTAGGTTCCATTTTAGTAGATTCTTTGAATCGGTTTTCCAAAGCCATTTTACCAATTTATGCTCCCATCAGCAAAGTATGAGCGCTCCAACTGCACCACATACCGACTTCGTATTGTCAGTACTTTTTATGGTAGCCATTCTAATGATGTTTATTGTGATATTTATTGCAGTTTTAATTGCATTTCCATGATGACTGATGATGTTGAATATCTTTTCATGGGCTTATTAATCGTTTATCTACTTTTTGTAGTTTAAATATCTTGCCTCATAAATAAAAAAATAACATGGGGTAACAGTAGTAACTGCCCCATAGAGCCATGGGGTGACAGAGTGAAGTAGTGAGAGTTCAGCTTTTAGTGTAGCGTCTGCCTCATTGTAAGTGATTAGGATGTGCTACTACAACAAATTACCACAAACTGGGGGATTAAAACACTACATTATTATCCATGTTCTGGAGGCCAGAGTCTGAAATGGGTCAAGGTGTCAGCAGAGCTTCCTTCCGGAGGCTCTAGGGGAGATTCCATCTCCTTGCCTTTCCAGCTCCTAGAGGCTGCCTGGATTCCCTGGCTCGTGGGCCCCTTTCACCTTCAAAACCAGCAACTGCACCACTTTGACCTCTAACCTGGACAATGGGAGAAGCATTGGGAAAGTTGGGGAGCACTCCTGGAGGGAAGCAGTCCCGGCCTACCATGGGAATGTAGGGGTCTCTGGCCCGTTTGGGGAGTGAATAGGAAGGGATACAATGGTGATTGAATTGACATTAGATTTTGGCAGGTCTGAAGCATTTGGACATTCTCTCCAAGGCAAGAAAGAACTAATACAGACTTGAAACGGATTGATGGCATGTTTCAAGAGATGGTGTTTTGAGAAGGTTAATTTGACTAAAGGGCAGGACTGATAATAAAGGTGGATGAGACTGAGAACTGGGAGTTCAGTCGGAAGGCTGCTGCTCTGGTGCTGGCGGGAGGTCAACAGATCGGTAGCTGGGGTGAGGGGAGTGGGCATAACAGGAAGGAGCTGATCCTGAAGAAATGACAGTGACTGGCTGTGGGTGGTGGAGAGAGAGAGGAAGGATTGAGGCAGGCATTGTTTCAGATGGCAGGTGTTAATATGAGGGGCAGGATCCAACACCTGGTGCCTGGCAGTGACGGAGTGAGGGTTAGCCGTAGAGATTTCATGGCAATTTGCATTATGTCAGCAAACCTGTTTTTATACAGTAATGTTTGGTGACTTTGCAATAGAAAAGAAACTTGGCATGTAGACGGCATGAGTCGGTTCTTTCAAAGGAGATAAAACTCTAATACTTCAACACTTATTGAGCCCCTATAAGATCTTCCCACTGTCTTCTGTGGTGTAAGCGTTCACTTAGGGCAGGAGAGGGCATTTTCTCCTCCCATGAAGTGCCTAGATGAAGTTCTGTAATAATCAAAAGGGAGCTTCCCTGGTGGCACAGTGGTTAACAATCTGCCTGCCAATGCAGGGGACATGGGTTCGAGCCCTGGTCTGGGAAGATCCCACATGCCACAGAGCAACTAGGCCCGTGCACCACAACTACTGAGCCTGCGTGCCACAACTACTGAAGCCCGCGCGCCTAGAGCCCGAGCTCCGCAATAAGAGAAGCCACACAATGAGAAGCCTGCACACTGCAACGAAAGATTAGCCCCTGCACGCCGCAACTAGAGAAAGCCCTCGCACAGCAACGAAGATCCAACGCAGCCAAAAATAAATAAATAAATAAATTTATAAAAAAAATAAAAATAGAAATAAAAATAATCAAAAGGAAGACTAAAATTCGCATCCCTCTCTTGTCTTGAAAGGGAGAGAGGTGTAAAACCACAGTGCAGCCTTCTCTGTTGTCTGAACCCCTGAGGCCAACACACAAGGGTTGAGGGTAGGCTATGGGGATAGTTAACAGAGCTGCTTCTGGGCCTGTGACATCAAGAGCTGACCCCAGGAGGACACAGATGAATGTGGCCAGATCATTCCAAAGGTGCATGGAAGGAATCCCTGGTATGAACAGGGAGATAAAATACTGGAAAGACCCCCAGGTCTGACATGGGGAGGGTGGTCAGGATTCTTGAGAATTCCCAGAGGACATTTTAACGTTGAGCACTTTTGCCAAACCACCAGTTCAGCCCCACTGAGCATTTGTGTTAGACATGAATACGGATCCTTCTTTCTCCCTTAGCGGCTGACGTTGTGAGTAGAGTAGAAGGACCTCCCATATATTTTCCTGACTCTCCCCAAAGTCCCAGGGATGGGCCCCGGGTGGCCCCGGGGGCTGCGGTCACCTACTTGAAGCCGAGTCTACGTTTTGTGTGGCTTGTGACAGTCCTGCTGGGATGCTGGGTGCTGAAAGAGGCCCTGTGACAGAGCTGCCTCCTGCTCTGCAATTGCTTGGTCTGATCAGCATGTCTCACAAGGCCAGAAAAAAAATTCCCCCTAAGTCATCAGATAAATTATTAGCTCTCTCATGTAGACATTGCTCAAACTGGGGGCCGCTCTGGTTTATGCCTGTTTCCTGACACAATTAAACATATCCTGGTTTGGGTGATAAATGATACAGTCACCCGCCAGTGCATGCCATCCTATCTCACTGTGCAGTTAATGTGTTTAGCTGAGCCCAGAGTTCCCTTATGCCTGGAACTTCCCTTTTGCTCTGCCTGCAGAAGAGTCATCCTCATGGATTCCATATTTAGAGAGGATGACTCAGACCTCAGTCCTGCCTTGGAGAGGTGTTCCTCCAGAGGGGCCCAGAGAGAGCTGCACGGTGACTGGCAAGAAACTGACTTGTTCTTCTGTTTATACACACAGGAGAGGGAGACTTATTCATTTGTCTCAGCTGCTGCCCTGAGTCCTGAGGGCCTGGTCGCATTACTTAGAGGAAGTGCGTGAGTCTGGCTCAAGCTGATTGCGGTTACTCTTATGTGCGCTGGGGAGAGGACTGTCCCCACCATCCCACTCCTCTCAGGAGCCTCCTAGAAGGCTGACTCTCAAGCCGTGATTCTTTCATCCTAATTACACACAGAGTCTAACAAGATATCAGAAGTACGTAGCAGATGAATAAGAAATAAATGCAATTACTAGAGCCTAAGAATTATTTCAATCTCGCAGCTATGCCCCAAGCCTTTCTGGATTTTACTGAGCAGACCAAATTTTGTTCAGCGGCCAGAAATGCTGCTTGCAATTTACCAAATCCAAGGCACTGTTTTCCTCTCTGAGGTTATTTATAAGTTTTTTCTTCCTTTATTAGGAAAGTTTTTTTTTTTTTATAAAGCAGAGTCTTATAAAGACATGTTTATAAGGAACTTTATAAAGGTAATGATTACCGAAATTAAGATGAGTAATTACGACCTATAATCAACTTAGAAAAATGGTTTGCTTTCATGAGGCAGCAGCAGTTACTGCTGTCTTCCTTCTCTAGTCTTCAGGCTTGCGATTAATTGGTCTTTGGTGGAAGGAAGCGGCACCTTAGCTTAAAACAGTTCCCTGGATTGATTATACTTACATTTCTAGACAGAATCTTGAAGAACGTGTTTGTGTGAATATCTGTATTTAGGAGTATAGGCATCCATTTCACTGATCAGTATGACCACAGCAACAATGGTGAAAAATGGTGTTAACACACCTAAACAATTTAGAATAACAAATATATTTTTGGATTTTTAAAAACCTCTTCTTTATCTTCTTCCAACAAAACTTTCTAGCTTTGATCAAAGATAAAAGCTATACTTTTTGCCTCCTCAGCTTACTCAGTAAGTGAAACTTAGGGATTGCCTTGTGTCCTGTGAGAGTCAGCCTGTCTTTCAATTATCTAGCAAGCTACCCAGCCCAGGCAAATCCTGCCACTCACTTTGGTGGTCCGCAGACAACTTTTTTTTAACATCTTTATTGGCGTATAATTTCTTTACAATGGTGTGTTAATTTCTGCTGTGTCACAAAGTGAATCAGCTATATGTATACACATATCCCCTTATCCCCTCCCTCTTGCTTCTCCCTCACACCCTCCCTATCCCACCCCTCTAGGTGGTCAAAAAGCACGGAGCCGATCTCCCTATGCTATGCGGCAGCTTCCCACTAGCTATTTTACATTTCGTAGTGCATATATGCCAGTGTTACTCTCTCACTTTGTCCCAGCTTACCCTTCCCATTACCCATGTCCTGAAGTCCATTCTCTACGTCTGAGTCTTTATTCCTGTCCTGCCCCTAGGTTCTTCAGAACCATTTTTTTTTTTAAGATTCCATATATATGTGTTAGCATACAGTATTTGTTCTTTCTCTTTCTGACTTACTTCACTCTGTATGACAGACTCTAGGTCCATCCACCTCACTACAAATAACTCAACTTCATCTCTCTTTATGGCTGAGTAATATTCCATTGTATATATGTGTTACATCTTCTTTATCCATTCATCTGTCGATGGACACTTAGGTTGCTTCCCCATCCTGGCTATTGTACATAGAGCTGCAATGAACACTGTGGTACATGACTCTCTTTGAATTATGGTTTTCTCAGGGTATATGCCCAGTAGTGGGATTGCTGGGTCGTATGGTAGTTCTATTTGTAGTTTTTTAAGGAACCTCCATACTGTTCCCCATAGTGGTTGTATCCATTTACATTCCCACCAACAGTGAAAGAGGGTTCCCTTTTCTCCACACCCTCTCCAGCATTTATGGTTTGTAGACTTTTTGATGATGGCCATTCTGACTGGTGTGAGGTGATACCTCATTGTAGCTTTGATTTGCATTTCTCTAATGATTAGTGATGCTGAGCATCCTTTCATGAGTCTGTTGGCAACCTGTATATCTTCTTTGGAGAAACGTCTATTTAGGTCTTCTGCCCATTTGTGGATTGGGTTGTTTGTTTCCTTGATATTGAGCTGCGTTAGCTGCTTGTATATTTTGCAGATTAATCCTTTGTCCGTTGATTCGTTTGCAAATATTTTCTCCCATTCTGAGGGTTGTCTTTTGCTCTTGCTTATGGTTTCCTTTGCTGTGCAAAAGCTTTTAAGTTTCATTAGGTCCCATTCGTTTATATTTGTTTTTATTTCCATTTCTCTAGGAGGTGGGTCAAAAAGGGTCTTGCTGTGATTTATGTCATAGAGTGTTCTTCCTATGTTTTCCTCTAAGAGTTTTATAGTGTCTGGCCTTATATTTAGGCCTTTAATCCATTTTAAGTTTATTTTTGTGTATGGTGTTAGGGAGTGTTCTAATTTCATTCTTTTACATGTAGCTTTCCAGTTTTCCCAGCACCACTTATTGAAGAGGCTGTCTTTTCTCCATTGTATATTCTTGTCTCCCTAATTAAAGATATTCTTGCCTCCCATACATGCTTGGGTTTATCTATGGGCTTTCTATCCTGTTCCATTGATCTGTCCTTCTGTTTTTTTGCCAGTACCATACTGTCTTGATTACTATATCTTTGTAGTATAGTCTGAAGTCCAGGAGTCTGATTCCTCCAGCTCCATTTTTCTTTTTCCAGATTGCTTTGGCTATTTGGGGTCTTTTGTGTTTCCATACAAATTGTGAAAATTTTTGTTCTAATTCTGTGAAAACTGCCAGTGGTAGTTTCATAGGGATTGCATGGAATCTGTAGATTGCTTAAGGTAGTATAGTCATTTTCACAATGTTGATTCTTCCAGTCCAGGAACATCATATATCTCTCCATCTGTTGGTATCATCTTTAATTTCTTTCATTATGTCTTATAGTTTTTTGCATACAGGTGCTTTGTCTCCTTAGGTAGGTTTATTCCTAAGTATTTAATTCTTTTTGTTGCAATGGTAAATGGGAGTGTTTTCTTAATTTCTCTTTCAGATTCTTCATCACTAGTGCATAGGAATGCAAGAGATTTCTGTGCATTAATTTTGTACCCTGCTACTTTCCCAAATTCATTGATTAGCTGTAGTAGTTTTCTGGTAGCATCTTTAGGATTCTCTGTGTATAGTATCATGTCATCTGCAAACAGTGACAGTTTTACTTCTTTTCCGATTTGGATTCCTTTTATTTCTTTTTCTTCTCTGATGGCTGTGGCTAAAACTTCCAAAACTATGTTGAACAGTAGTGGTGAGAGTAAACACCCTTGTCTTCTTGGTCTTAGTGGAAACGGTTTCAGTTTTTCACCATTGAGAACGATGTTGGCTGTGGGTTTGTCATATATGTCCTTTATTATGTTCAGGTAAGTTCCCTCTATGTCTACTTTCTGGAGGGTTTTGTTTATCATAAATGAGGGTTGAATTTTGTCAAAAGCTTTTTTCTGCATCTACTATGATCATAGGGTTTTTCTCCTTCAATTTGTTAATATGGTGTATCACATTGATTGATTTGCGTATATTGAAGAATGCTTACATTCCTGGGATAAACCCCACTTGACCATGGTGTATGATCCTTTTAATGTGCTGCTGGATTCTGTTTCCTAGTATTTTATTGAGGATTTTTACATCTATGTTCATCAGTGATATTGGCCTGTAGTTTTCTTTTTTTGTGACATCTTTGTCTGGTTTTGGTATCAGGGTGATGATAGCCTCGTAGAATGAGTTTGGAAGTTTTCCTTCCTCTGCTATATTTTGGAAGAGTTTGAAAAGGACAGGCTTTAGCTCTTCTCTAGATGTTTGATAGAATTCGCCTGTGACCTTGGTTTGTTGGAAGATTTTTAATCACAGTTTCAATTTCAGTGCTTGTGATTGGTCTGTTCATATGTTCTATTTATTCCTGATTCTGTCTCGGCAGGGTGTCCATTTCTAAGAATTTGTCCATTTCTTCCAGGTTGTCCATTTTATTGGCATAGAGTTGCTTGTAGTAATCTCTCATGATTCTTTGTATTTCTTCAGTGTCAGCTGTTACTTCTCCTTTTTCACTTCTAATTCTATTGAGTCTTCACCCTTTTTTCTTGATGAGTCTGGCTAATGGTTTATCAATTTTGTTTATCTTCTCAAAGAACCAGCTTTTAGTTTTATTGATCTCTGCTATCATTTCCTTCATTTCTTTTTCATTTATTTCTGGTCTAATCTTTATGATTTCTTTCCTTCTGCTAACTTTGGGGTTTTTTTGTTTTTCTTTCTCTTATTGCTTTAGGTGTTAGGTTAGGTTGTTTATTTGAGATGTTTCTTGTTTCTTGAGGTAGGATTGTATTGCTATAAACTTCCCTGTTAGAAATGCATTTGCTGCATCCAATAGGTTTTGGGTTGTCGTGTCTTCATTGTCATTTGTTTCTAGGTACTTTTTGATTTCCTCTTTGATTTCTTCAGTGATCTCTTGGTTATTTAGTAGTGTATTGTTTAACCTCCATGTGTTTGTATTTTTTTTACAGTTTTTTTCCTGTAATTGATATCTAGTTCTATAGCGTTGTGGTCGGAAAAGATACTTGATACAACTTCAGCTTTCTTAAATTTGCCAAGGCTTGATTTGTGACCCAAGATATGATCTATCCTGGAGAATGTTACATGAGCACTTGAGAAGAAAGTATATTCTGTTGTTTTTGGATGGAAGGTCCTATAAATATCAATTAAGCCCATCTTGTTTAATGTGTTATTTAAAACTTGTGTTTCCTAATTTTCATTTTGGATGATCTGTCCATTGGTGAAAGTGGGATTTTAAAGTTCCCTACTATTACTGTGTTACTGTAATTTCCCCTTTTATGGCTGTTAGCATTTGCCTTATGTATTGAGGTGCTCCTATGTTGGGTGCATAAATATTTGTAATTGTTACATCATCTTCTTGGATTGATCCCTTTATCATTATGTAGTGTCCTTTGTCTCTTGTAACATTTTAAAGTCTATTCTGTCTGATATGAGAATTGCTGCTCCAGCATTCTTTTGATTTCCATTTGCATGGAATATTGTGTCCCTAGGTCTGAAGTGGGTCCCTTGTAGGCAGCATATATATGGGTCTTGTTTTTGTATACATTCAGCCAGTCTATGTCTTTTGGTTGGAGCATTTAATCCATTTACATTTAAGGTAATTATTGATATGTATGTTCCTATTACCATTTTCTTAATTGTTTGAGGTTTGTTATTGTAGGTCTTTTCCTTCTCCTGTGTTTCCTGCCTATAGAAAATCCTTTAGCATTTGTTGTAAAGCTGGTTTGGTGGTGCTGAATTCTCTTAGCTTTTGCTTGTCTGTAAAGGTTTTAATTCCTCTGTCAAATCTGAATGAGATCCTTGCTGGGTAGAGTAATCTTGGTTGTAAGTTTTTCCCTTTCATCACTTTAAATATGTCCTGCAACACCCTTCTGGCTTGCAGAGTTTCTGCTGAAAGATCAGCTGTTAACCTTATGGGGATTCCCTTGTGTGTTATTTGTTGCTTTTCCCTTGCTGCTTTTAATATTTTTTTCTTTGTATTTAATTTTTGATAGTTTGATTAATAGGTTTCTTGGTGTGTTTCTCCTTGCATTTATCCTGTATGGGACTTTCTGTCCTTCCTGGACTTGATTGACTATTTCCTTTACCATATTAGGGAAGTTTTCAACTATAATCTCTTCAAATATTTTCTCAGTCCCTCTCTTTTTCTCTTCTTCTTCTGAGACCCTTATAATTCGAATATTGGTGCATTTAGTGTTGTCCTAGAGGTCTCTGAGACTGTCCACAATTCTTTCCATTATTTTTTCTTTATTCTGCTCTGTGGTAGTTATTTCCACTGTTTTATCTTTCAGGTCACTTATCCTTTCTTCTGTCTCAGTTATTCTGCTATTGATTCCTTCTAGAGAATTCTTAATTTCATTTATTGTGTTGTTCATCACTGTTTGTTTGCACTTTAGTTCTTCTACATCCTTGTTAAACGTTTCTTGTATTTTCTCCATTCCATTTCCAAGATTTTGGATCATCTTTACTACCATTACTCTGAATTCCTTTTCAGGTAGACTGCCTATTTCCTCTTCATTTGTTTGGTCAGGTGGGTTTTTACCTTGCTCGTACATCTGCTGTGTATTTATCTGTCTTCTCATTTTGCTTAACTTACAGTGTTTCTGGTCTCATTTCACGGGCCGCAGGTTCATAATTCCCATTGTTTTTGGTGTCTGCTCCCAGTGGGTAAGGTTGGTGCGGTGTTTGTGTAGGCTTCCTGGTGGAGGGGACTGGTGCCTGTGGTCTGATGGATGAGGCTGGATCTTGTCTTTCTGGTGGGCAGGACTGCATCTGGTGGTGTGTTTTGGGGTTTCTGTGAACTTATTATGATTTTAGGCAGCTTCTCTGTTAATGGGTGTGGTTGTGTTCCTGTCTTGCTAGTTGTTTGGCATGGGGTATCGAGCACTGGAGTTTGCTGGTCATTGAGTGGAGCTTGGTCTTAGTGTTGAGATGGAGATCTTTGGGAGAGCTCTCGCCGATTGACATTATGAGGGGCCGGGAGGTCTCTTGTGGACCAATGTCCTGAACTCAGCTCTCCAACCTCAGAGGCTCAGGCCTGACACCTGGCCAGAGCACCAAGACCCTGTCAGCCACATGGCCAGGTATGTGGGGAGTTTCTTTCCTTTTGGGAAGTCTGAGGTCTTCTGCCTGTATTCAGCAGGTGTTCTGTAGGAGTTGTTCTACATGTAGTTGTATTTTTGATGTATTTGTGGGGAGAAAGGTGATCTCCATGTCTTACTCTCCACTATCTTCAGATGGATGAATCTCATTCAAAGATTCAATGCTTACAACTTTACATCCCCCAAATCCAGCAAAAGTCACTTTCAATGAAAACCTACTGCACAGTTGCTTAGGATTATTTTCTGTTGTCTGAAACTCTTTTTGTGCAAGTCTTCTGGGACTGCTGCACAGAGCCTACTTCCATCTCAGCAGAAAGCCCATTCTAGACTCTCTCGTGACTCACATCTCAGACCTCTGACTTCTCAACCATCTCTGCCCTCCATGTCCTTCTCTACAGACCTCACGTCGGCCAGGCACTCCCCAGAACTAAATAAGGGACAGGCTCAGTTTGAGGGCCAAGAGCCAGTCGACCAGCTGCCTGGACCATGGGGAGGAGGGAAGAGCCAGTATCGACGGCAGCTCCACTCCGCGCCACTCCCGCAGACATCTTATGGAAGCCTCTCATTTATTTAAGGCAGAGTCTCTGGTAGATTGCAAAAATGGCCACAAATTCCTGCACTGCCTATATCCACAAGCTTGAAGTATCACTTCATAGCTCCTCCCACTAAGAACTAGAATCTTTCCCTACTCCTAGCATCTGGGCTAGACTATGGGACTTGCTTTTGCCAAAGAGATAGTAGCATAGCAAAAATGACACAAGCAGAGATTTGCAAGATACCTGTGCATTAGGCCTTGCCATCTTGCTGCTCTTGGGGATTTGAGCTGCCATGTGAAGCCTGGGCTACCCTTCTAGGAGATAGGAGACATATAGCTCAGTCAATCTGGTCACCCCAGCAGCTAGTTGACTCCCAGGAGCACAAGCACCCAGTTGACTGACTCTTGCTCATGTTTGTGTGAGTGAACCCCACTCAGATCAGCAGAGGAACCATCCAACTGAGCCCAACCCCTATTGCTGACCCTCAGGATTGTGAGCTAAATAACATTGGTGTTCTAGGCCACTCAGTGGCAGGTGGTTTGTTACACAGCAAATCCAAACTATACAGCTCTTAGCTGGTTTGAAATCTCTTGCAGAGAGAGCCAAACTAAAGAGGGAGAAGCTCACTTATTAGGCAAATGCTATGTGTCAGACTCAAAGCTTCATATACAGTATTTCATTTAAACCTACAAAGTAGGCCAAATCCATAGCTGAGCCCCTGGGAGCTCTGAGAACAAAGAAGAGAAAGGGAAATCTCTCCCAGCAGCCTCAGAAGCAGTGGATTAAAGCTCCACAATCAATTTGATGTACGCTGCATCTGTGGAATAAGTGAATAGACAACGAATCATCGCAAATTAAGGAGGTGGACTTTGAGAGCAAAATTTATAATTTTTTCCCCTTTTCCTTTTTTTGTGAGTGTGTATGTGTATGCTTCTGTGTGAGATTTTGTCTGTATAGCTTTGCTTCCACCATTTGTCCTAGGTCTCTATCCGTCGCTTTTCTTTTTTTTCTCTCTTATTATTTTTTTATTTTAATAACTTTATTATATTTTATCTTACTTTATTTTACTTTACTTTATCTTCTTTCTTTCTTTTTTTCTTCCTTCACTCCTTCCTTCCTTCCTTCTTTCCTCCCTCACTCCCTCCCTCCCTCCTTCCCTCCCTTCTTTCTTTCTTTCTACTTCTACTAATTCTTTCTTTCTACTTTTTCTCCCTTTTATTCTGAGCCGTGTGGATGAAAGGCTCTTGGTGCTCCAGCCAGGGGTCAATGCTGTGCCTCTGAGGTGGGAGAGCCAACTTCAGGACACTGGTCCACAAGAGACCTCCAAGCTCCACATAATATCAAGTGGCGAAAATCTCCCAGAGATCTCTATCTCAACACCAGCACCCAGCTTCACTCAACGACCAGCAAGCTACAGTGCTGAACATCCTATGCCAAACAACTAGCAAGACAGGAACACAACCCCACCCATTAGCAGAGAGGCTGCCTAAAATCATAGTAAGTCTACAGACACCCCAAAAGACAACACCTGACGTGGACCTGCCCACCAGAAAAACAAGATCCAGCCTCATCCACCAGAACACAGCCACTAGTCCCCTCCACCAGGAAGCCTACACAACCCACTGAACCAACCTTAGCAACTGGGGACAGACACCAAAAACAACAGGAACTACGAACCTGCAGCCTGCAAAAGGAGACCACAAACACAGTAAGATAAGCAAAATGAGAAGACAGAAAAACACACAGCAGATGAAGGAGCAAGATAAAAACCCAGAAGACCTAAAAAATGAAGAGGAAATAGGCAGTTTACCTGAAAAAGAATTCAGAATAATGATAGTAAATATGATCCAAAATCTTGGAAATAGAATAGACAAAATGCAAGAAACATTTAAAAAGGACCTAGAAGAACTAAAGATGAAACAAACAATGATGAACACCACAATAAATGAAATGAAAAATACTCTAGATGGGATCAATAGCAGAATAACTGAGGCAGAAGAACGGATAAGTTACCTGGAAGATAAAATAGTGGAAATAACTACTGCAGAGCAGAATAAAGAAAAAAGAATGAAAAGAACTGAGGATAGTCTCAGAGACTTCTGGGACAACATTAAACGCACCAACATTCGAATTATAGGGGTTCCAGAAGAAGAAGAGAAAAAGAAAGGGACGGAGAAAATATTTGAAGAGATTATAGTTGACAACTTCCCTAATATGGGAAAGGAAATAGTTAATCAAGTTCAGGAAGCACAGAGAGTCCCATACAGAAGAAATCCAAGGAGAAATACGCCAAGACACATTAAACTGTCAAAAATTAAATACAAAGAAAACACATTAAAAGCAGCAACGGAAAAACAACAAATAAAACACAAGGGAATCCCCATAAGGTTAACAGCTGATCTTTCAGCAGAAACTCTGCAAGCCAGAAGGGACTGGCAGGACATATTTAAAGTGATGAAGGAGAAAAATCTGCAACCAAGATTACTCTACCCAGCAAGGATCTCATTCAGATTTGATGGAGAAATTAAAACCTTTACAGACAATCAAAAGCTGAGAGAGTTCAGCACCACCAAACCAGCTCTACAACAACTGCTAAAGGAACTTCTTTAGGCAAGAAACACAAGAGAAGGAAAAGATCTACAATAACAAACCCAAAACAATTAAGAAAATGGGAATAGGAACATACATATCGATAATTACCTTAAATGTAAATGGACTAAATGCTCCCACCAAAAGACACAGATTGGCTGAATGGATACAAAAACAAGACCCATATATATATATGCTGTCTACAAGTGACCCACTTCAGACCTAGAGACACATACAGACTGAAAGTAAGGGGGTGGAAAAACATATTCCATGCAAATGGAAACCAAAAGAAAGCTGGAGTAACAATTCTCATATCAGACAAAATAGACTTTAAAATAAAGACTATTAGAAGAGATAAAGAAGGACACTACATAATGATCAAGGGATGGATCCAAGAAGAAGATATAACAATTGTAAATATTTATGCACCCAACATAGGAGCACCTCAATACATAAGGCAACTACTAACAGCCATAAAAGGGGAAATTGACAGTAACACATTCATAGTAGGGGACTTTAACACCCCACTTTCACCAATGGATGGACATCCAAAATGAAAATAAATAAGGAAACACAAGCTTTAAATGATACATTAAACAAGATGGACTTAATTGATTTTTATAGGACATTCCATCCAAAAACAACAGAATACACATTTTTCTCTAGTGCTCATGGAACATTCTCCAGGATAGATCATATCTTGGGTCACAAATCAAGCCTTGGTAAATTTAAGAAAATTGAAATTGTATCAAGTATCTTTTCTGACCACAATGCTATGAGACTAGATATCAATTACAGGAAAAGATCTGTAAAAAATACAAACACATGCAGGCTAAACAATACACTACTTAATAACGAAGTGATCACTGAAGAAATCAAAGAGGAAATCAAAAAATACCTAGAAACAAATGACAATGGAGACACAATGCCCCAAAATTTATGGGATGGAGCAAAAGCAGTTCTAAAAGGGAAGTTTATAGCAATACAATCCTACCTTAAAAAACAGGAAACATCTCTAAAAACCTACCTAACCTTGCACCTAAAGAATTAGAGAAAGAAGAACAAAAAAACCCCAAAGTTAGCAGAAGGAAAGAAATCATAAAAATCAGAGCAGAAATAAATGAAAAAGAAATGAAGGAAACGATAGCAAAGATCAATAAAACTAAAAGCTGGTTCTTTGAGAAGATAAACAAAATTGATAAACCATTAGCCAGACCCATCAAGAAAAAAAGGGAGAAGACTCAAATCAATAGAATTAGAAGTGAAAAAGGAGAAGTAACAGCTGACACTGAAGAAATACAAAGAATCATGAGAGATTACTACAAGCAACTCTATGCCAATAAAATGGACAACCTGGAAGAAATGGACAAATTCTTAGAAATGGACACCCTGCCAAGACTGAATCAGGAATAAATAGAACATATGAACAGACCAATCAGAAGCACTGAAATTGAAACTGTGATTAAAAATCTTCCAACAAACAAAAGCCCAGGACCAGATGGCTTCACAGGTGAATTCTGTCAAACATTTAGAGAAGAGCTAACACCTATCCTTCTCAAACTCTTCCAAAATATAGCAGAGGGAGGAACACTCCCAAACCCATTCTACGAGGCCACCATCACCCTGATACCAAAACCAGACAAGGATGTCAAAAGAAAGAAAACTACAGGCCAATATCAGTGATGAACATAGTTGCAAAAATCCTCAACAAAATACTAGCAAATAGAATCCAGCAGCACATTAAAAGGATCATACACCATGACCAAGTGGGGTTTATCCCAGGAATGCAAGGATTCTTCAATATACGCAAATCAATCAACGTGATACACCATATTAACAAATTGAAGGAGAAAAACCATATGATCATCTCAATAGATGCAGAGAAAGCTTTCGACAAAATTCAACACCCATCTATGATAAAAACCCTGCAGAAAGTAGGCATAGATGGAACTTTCCTCAACATAATAAAGGCCATATATGACAAACCCACAGCCAACATCGTCCTCAATGGTGAAAAACTGAAACCATTTCCACTAAGATCAGGAACAAGACAAGGTTGCCCACTCTCACCACTCTTATTCAACACAGTTTTGGAAGTTTTAGCCACAGCAATCAGAGAAGAAAAGGAAATAAAAGGAATCCAAATTGGAAAGGAAGAAGTAAAGCTGTCACTGTTTGCAGATGACATGATACAATACATAGAGAATCCTAAAGATGCTACCAGAAAACTACTAGAGCTAATCAATGAATTTGGTAAAGTAGAAGGATACAAAATTAATGCACAGAAATCTCTGGCATTCCTATACACTAATGATGAAAAATCTGAGAGTGAAATCAAGAAAACACTCCCATTTACCATTGCAACAAAAAGAATAAATTATCTAGGAATAAACCTACCTAAGGAGACAAAAGACCTGTATGCAGAAAACTATAAGACACTGATGAAAGAAATTAAAGATGATACAAATAGATGGAGAGATATACCATGTTCTTGGATTGGAAGAATCAACATTGTGAAAATGACTCTACTACCCAAAGCAATCTACAGATTCAATGCAATCCCTATCAAACTACCAATGGCATTTTTCACAGAACTAGAACAAAAAATTTCACAATTTGTATGGAAACACAAAAGATCCCGAATAGCCAAAGCAATCTTGAGAACAAAAAATGGAGCTGGAGGAATCAGGCCTCCTGACTTCAGACTATACTTCAAAGCTACAGTAATCAAGACAGTATGGTACTGGCACAAAAACAGAAGGATAGATCAATGGAACAGGATAGAAAGCCCAGAGATAAACCCACGCACATATGGTCACTTTATCTTTGATAAAGGAGGCAGGAATGTACAGTGGAGAAAGGACAGCCTCTGCAATAAGTGGTGCTGGGAAAACTGGACAGGTACATGTAAAAGTATGAGATTAGATCACTCCCTAACACCATACACAAAAATAAGCTCAAAATGGATTAAAGACCTAAATGTAAGGCCAGAAACTATCAAACTCTTAGAGGAAAACATAGGCAGGACACTCTATGACATAAATCACAGCAAGATCCTTTTTGACCCACCTCCTAGAGAAATGGAAATAAAAACAAATATAAACAAATGGGACCTAATGAAACTTCAAAGCTTTTGCACAGCAAAGGAAACCATAAACAAGAGTAAAAGACAACCCTCAGAATGGGAGAAAATATTTGCAAATGAAGCAACTGACAAAGGATTAATCTCCAAAATTTATAGGCAGCTCATGCAGCTTAATAACAAAAAAACAAACAACCCAATCCAAAAATGGGCAGAAGACCTACATAGACATTTCTCCAAAGAAGATATACAGACTGCCAACAAACAGATGAAAGAATGCTCAACATCACTAATCATTAGAGAAATGCAAATCAAAACTACAATGAGATATCATTTCACACCAGTCAGAATGGCCGTCATCAAAAAATCTAGAAACAATAAATGCTGGAGAGAGTGTGGAGAAAAGGGAACACTCTTGCACTGTTGGTGAGAATGTAAATTGATACAGCCACTGTGGAGAACAGGTTGGAGGTTCCTTAAAAAACTACAAATAGAACTACCATATGACCCAGCAATCCCACTACTGGGCATATACCCTGAGAAAACCATAATTCAAAAAGAGTCATGTAGCAAAATGTTCATTGCAGCTCTATTTACAATAGCCCGGAGATGGAAACAACCTAAGTGTCCATCATCGGATGAATGGATAAAGAAGATGTGGCACATATATACAATGAAATATTACTCAGCCATAAAAAGAAACAAAATTGAGCTATTTGTAATGAGGTGGATAGACCTAGAGTCTGTCATACAGAGTGAAGTAAGTCAGAAAGAGATAGACAAATACTGTATGCTAACACATATATATGGAATTTAAGAAAAAAAATGTCATGAAGAACCTAGGGGTAAGACAGGAATAAAGACACAGACCTACTAGAGAATGGACTTGAGGATGTGGGGAGGGGGAAGGGTAAGCTGTGACAAAGCGAGAGAGAGGCATGGACATATATACACTACCAAACGTAAGGTAGATAGCTAGTGGGAAGCAGCTGCATAGCCCAGGGATATCAGCTCGGTGCTTTGTGATCGCCTGGAGGGGTGGGATAGGGAGGGTGGGAGGAGGGAGAGGCAAGAGGGAAGAGATATGGGAACATATGTATATATATAATTGATTGATTTTGTTGTAAAGAAGAAACTAACACACCATTGTAAAGCAATTATACTCCAATAAAGATGTTAAAAAAAATAAAAAATAAACCTACAAAGTAGGCATTAACAATTTCCATTTAAAAATAGATAAACTGTGACTGTGGGAGATGATTAACTTGCCTAACCTTGTATGTGGTAGAACAAGGATTCCAAACCAGGTCTGTTTGTCCTGTGTAATTTGGCTTTGCCTAGAAAAAGACCTTGAATTAAGGATTCAAGGACAATTAGTTTATGTGGGATGTGAAGAGCAAGTGAGAAAATGAGAGGAAGACAGACAATGCAGGGAACTTAATTAGTAAGTTACTAGTGTGAGCAACTGGCCTTTCTTCATTCTGTGTAGTACATGTCTCAGCTATTCCCACCGAAGGGGCAAGGGAGCTGGAGTACTTATGCACCAACTCCTGTAGTCATTGGTTGAAGGTAGCCAGGGGGTGGTCTGCCTGTGTGGGGCATTAGTTATCCAGCACTGCATAGACATGGGGACCTGGTTGTGGCAGTCATAAGAATCACCTGAGCAGTGAGGTACACATGCTACTAGCTGGAATTCTTGATGTGTGCTGAAGTGCTGGGCCCACAGGTATGTGGACTGGTCACTGAAAGGATCTGCTACAGCCTCCCAAGATTAGCCTCTTTTTGTTTCACTTGTTACCATTTCTTCATCTGCCATAAAATTATTCTGCTATAAGAGTAGAGACAGATAAAGAAAAGGGGTACAGAGAGAGACACAGAGAAAGATAATTGCTACCTAAAATATCTAGTGGTTTAAGGTCAACAAATTGCTTTGTGGCAAAAGTTGGAATCTTTGTGCTCTGAGCAAGGTGGCTGAAAGCTAGTCAACCATGTGAAGGGGAGCAGAGTATAAGCCCCCAAAATATGCCTCCTTGGCATAAGGATTATCTTGAGCTGATTATTTCAAGAAACTTCAGACACAGGAGAAATTCTGAAAACCCGAGTAAAAGTTACCCTTTTGTAAAAGACATTTACATTATAAGGAAAACCTCCATTTGTAAGGGTGTCCTCTCTGTACAAAAAGAGAAAGATGACTAAAACAACATGAAACGTTTCAATGGAGAAGGTACCTACTGAAGACAAATCTGCATGACAACCTTACCCTTATTTCCTGTGCTTTTCCTGGTCACCTCCCCTAACTGCGCCTCTCCCTGCAGCATCTTTGTCTTTAGCTGGACATGGTATTTAAGATGGTAGCTTGGGCCATTTCAGGGAGTTACTCAGTTTTGCTGGGTCTCTCCTATGTGAACAGGAGGAATACATATTAAACTTTTTCCTCCTCTCACTCTGTATTACAGGGGCATCTCAGCCAAGAACCTAGAAGGCAGAGGGAAAATCATGTTTCCTCCCCTACATTTATAACATTAATAATGAGGAATAGCAGACAACCAGCAAAAGAAAAACTTGTATTTCCTGCTCTCCTTCACTATTTAACTTTCAGGCAGGCAACATTTTAAATACGTTTGATACCAGTAGCTTGTTTCCTTTTTGTTCCTCTATCATATCATTTAGACAACTAGATGCTCACTACGAGCTAGCACTACTGGGTACTGAGTTACTCCCCTGAACCCAACACGCATGGTTATCTATAATTTCGGAAGAAGACAAATGCAGTATCATTTCACATGTAAGTGGGACCCTTGTTGGATTATTCTGCTCGGGCTGCCATAACAAGATACCACACTGGGTAGCTTAAATGACAGAGATTTATTTTCTCATATTTCTGGAGGCTGGCAGGCCACGATCAATGTGGTGGCAGGTTCGGTTCCTCCCGAGGCCTCTCTCCTAGCCTTGCTGACAGCAGCCTTCTCGCTGTGTCCTTACACGGCCTTTTCTCTTATTTGCATGCATCCCTGGTGTTTCTTCCTCTTCTTGAAAGGGCCCAACCCGATTGGCCTCACTGTACCTTTACCACTTCTTTGAAAGGCCCTCTCTCCAAATACAGTCACATGGATTAGAAGCCACCCATATGACCTCACTTAATGACCTGTTTAAAGATCCTATTTCCAAATACAGTTACATTCTAAGTTAATAGGGTTTGGGACCCCAATATATGCATATGGTGGGGGACACAATTCAGCCCATCCTACTTGTACATAAATCCACTTTTATTGGGAAGTCTCCAACACATCAGTTTAAGTACTTACTTCATTTACTCATTTATTCAGTAGCTCTTGCATATCAGAATACTATGTTCCTCTTTTCATTCCATCCTCCGTAGCAATAAAAAAGTGCTAATGATAGATATTGTGTTAATGTGTTACCACTTCTGTGGTACTCAGAGAATTTTAGAGAGATTCAGCCTTGGGGGGAAAAGTGGGGAAAGGAAAGTTGGGAAAGGAAAATATTTTGTCGGGAGAATAAGTCAAAGCCCCCCAGATGACAGCATATATGAAAGAATTCATGCCACTCGTCTGGACCAGACACCACACCTTGGTTTTCCATACTCTGGAAAACTGAATCAAGGAAAAGGAGCTTATATTACAACCCAAGTAACCAGCTGTATTCCAGAGGCATTTTCTGATTAAAGTTTGTTGATTACTGAGTGCTGTGTGTTAACCAACGATGTTATTGTTGAAGTTCCCATGGTTAACCTTGAACTTCAGAGCTTCTAGACAATTCCTTATTCATTAACCTTTGGTTTTAGTAGTCTCGGTCAGGGCCTGTCCAGGCTCATTGAGGAAGGAGGTAGGAGTCTTGTCCCTGGAGTACTCAGGGCTGCTAATGTTTGCATCGATTTTCTTAAACAAGGAGCATTAGAAGGGCAGTAGGCAGTCACCAAGTGTCAACTTGAGCTGTTAAACATGTTTCTTTTTTGTAAAATTAAAATTCCAAGCTAAAGATGCCTTATCTTTAAGCAGTCATTAAATACAAAATAAGATCAGAATTTTTTGAAAATCTTGCCATAGAAAGAGACTATTGCCCTCAATTCTACCTTAACTAATCATCAATGGAAAACTTTAGGGTGTGTTTTGCGGTACAACATGCACGCTCTTAATTAAGGATTTCCTCTATGTGCCTGTTATTCTACCTGAAATCTGTTATGCTTGAGATACGCCTTCAGGTTAAGGCACTACAGGGATACAAATGGGAGGGGTCACATGGTGACCAAAATCCATCAGCTCTTGGTGCAACTTACTCTATTAGATTTGCTTTGGAATGAAGTTCTGAGGAACTGAGACATGGAACAGGTAAGTTTTGATGAGAGGGGAGTCGGAAGAATGGGATACTATATAGGAAGACAGACTCACAATGATCATCAGGGTGGGTTTAGCTGGCATCTAATGTCTGAGACCAGGTTATAACAGGAGAGGGAGTTAACAATGGAAGGAAATTATAAATTAACCTCTGGTCACTTCACAATTGTGTTTGGCTGGGTATGTCTAAGACTCCTTTCCCAGGTAAAGATGAAGGTCAAAATGGAGGTGTTTTTCACTCACCCTGAGCTTCATCCTCAATCATCTCAAGGCATTGCCTGCCTCCAGAAATTCACCCTAATAAATGGGTGGTTGGTGACAGCTTCTATTCTGTCCAAATTATCTCTTCAGACTTTTCCTTGCATCTCTACTCAAGTGTAAGATATAAGTCTTCATCTGTTTGCAACTTTCCAACATAATGAGCATCAGGACATATTAGATAGCCAGTGATGAATATGTGTCTCAAAGTAAGAATTTTCAGAGAGAGCATCCAGCCAGATTAGTTCTCCGTGGAGCAGGCAGTTGTCCTCACAGTGATTTGCAAGATGCCATTGAAACGACCCTGTACCCAAACTCTCCCTTCCCCTCCCACATAGCCTCAAATCCCAGTCATTAGAGATCAGTTCCCGTAGATTAAAGATGAGGTTTCTAGGAGTTTTTTGAAAATTAAATCCCTGTGGGTAGGACGTGAGGTAAGATGGGGAGGTGGCATTTCAGCACAAATCAATTCATCAGCCACCAACAACTCAGTTCCATAAAAGAACAAAGGCAGTGATAGATACAGAGCGCAGGTTGATGAGCAAAGAAGGCATGAGTCCAGAGCATGTGGTACGCTGTTGGAGAGGAAAGGGAGAGTGCACCACAGTGGGGGCCCAGTTAGCTAGGGCTTATATGGAATACTCAGGAGGGAGGCATCTGATCTGTGTTTTGACAAGCCTAGAAAAAAGTCAAAGAAATTGAAGAACAATCTTACTTAGTTCACAGTTTGGCTTAGGGTTTTTCCTGCCCATACTAATTTAAAGAAGCTCTGACATCTACTGGACCAAGTACTATGTTAGAGGTTTTCATGATTTTTAATAACACGCAGTGGGCACCATTCTAAATGCTTTACATGTATTAACAAACTTGATTTTCAAACAGCCCTTTGTGGTTGATACTATTAGTTTCCCATTTTACAGATGAGGAGACTGCAACACAAAGAAGTAACCCAAGGTCAAGTTCACATAGATGCTAAGTGGCAGAGCTTGGAGCTGAACCCAGGCTATCTAGCTCCACAGTCATGTTCTTAACAACAACACCATTCTATCCTTCATACGTGTTATTTCTTTTAGGCATGACATTTGCCACTCCTATGGCTGTTCCTTCATTCGAAAACTGTTTATTGAAGTGGGTGCTAGAGGGTGGGGATCAACTATCCTGGTTTGCCTGCACCCTAGGCATTTCCTGGGATGCAGGACCTTTAGTGCTAAAACTGGGACAGTCCCAAGCAACCTGGAATTATACATCACCTTAAGCTAGGAGTATGATGTGATAAAAATAAACATAGGACCTGCTCTCATAAAGCTTACCGTCTAGTGGCAAATAATTACACGTGTGGTTATAAATTTAGATGTGTCTGAAAGAAAAGACAATGTTCTCTGAGTGCAGGTAATGGAGGAATCAAGGGAATAATGAAGATGGTGACTATTGTAACAGAAGCAGAAGGGTTCCTCATGTTTGTTATCTGTCTCTATCTCTGGGCCCAAGAAGAGAAAGATATGAGTTAATTTTTCCCTTTGGAGTGATTTTTATTATTACTACATTATAAAACCAGAAAAGA
The DNA here is from genome assembly GCF_949987515.2 of Delphinus delphis. Classification (NCBI taxonomy): domain Eukaryota; kingdom Metazoa; phylum Chordata; class Mammalia; order Artiodactyla; family Delphinidae; genus Delphinus; species Delphinus delphis. Next base: position 90,214,643 of record NC_082691.1, read on the forward strand.
GCAACCAATAATCAAGAGTTATACCTCTAATGCCTCATTTATCCCAAGGATACATTCCTATTACATACTTTTTAAACCTGATGTGTTGCACTTTAAATAATTATTCACCACACATGTGTATTTTTTAATCCTGCTTTTGTTTTGATAAGTTACAGCTGCAGAGAGCCCCAGGCACTGTTTTTAAAGAGGATGAAGGTACGGCATCAAGAAGCCTCCATTTCTAATCAGCAAAATCCATTGTCGCGTGGAATTAAAATTAAATATCATTACATGTTTCACAAGAAGTTTAGGAGAATGTGAAGTTTAAAAAAACAGAAAGGTTAGAGGTAGCAGGAATGTCATATGTGGGTAAGAACTCCAAGGGCAAACCTCTTCTGGCTTTCTGTGATTGGAAACAAGGATGTGGATCTTCCAGAGCCTGGAGACCTACTGGGGAAGGATGGCCACTCTACCACGACATAGTCCTCTATCAACTTATTCATTTTCAGGACAGCACTGGTTAGTCATGTGTTACTGAGAAAAACTGAACCAGGAGGCACCTTCATTGCAGGTCAAGTGAAATGGAGAATTAATTTTTAAAAAAGTTATGTGCTCATGGGTTAGGCTGCTCAGGCTGCCATAACAAAATATCACAGACTAGGTGGCTTAAACAACAAGAAATTATATCTTACTGTTCTGGAGACTAGAAGTCCAAGGTCAGGGAGCCAGCAGTGTCAGCGTCTGGTGAGGCTTCCCCTTTGGGTTGCAGATGGTCTTTCTTCACTGCATGCGAGCGAGGAATGAGGCGAGAGAGAGCAAGCACGCTCTCTGCTGTCACTAATCACATGGTGAAATCCCCGCCCTCACGCCCTCATTTGAACCTAATTATCTCCCAAAGATCCAGCCTCCAAATTGGGGGTTTGGGCTTCAACATATGAATTTGGAGGAACACAATTCAGCCCATAGCAGCTCGTATTTTCGTTTAGAGGCAAAATTGGAAGGAAAAGTCTTAGTTTCAAGAAATCAATAAAGAGGCAAGAGGTGTTTTCAGCTGGTTTGGAGAAGATGGTTTAAGCTCTGAATTGAAGATACAGCATATCCCTCACCTGGAGAGGGTTCTGTCACAGAAGCAGTGAAGTGTGGTAGGTGGGAGACTGGATTCGGGAGCCGGCCCACCTTGGTTTCAGCCTCTGTGCTGCCACTTAGCAGCCAGATTAATGGGAATCACCTTGTTTCAGGTTAATGGCAATAGTGATAGTATTTAACACCCAGTGTCGCTGGATGATTAAACGGTCAATGGAAAGTAAGGGATACAGAGAGCCTTCACAGCAAACACGAGTGAAGGGGTCCCTAGGGGGAGACTGGGCGATCCATAAGCTAGGGATCTAACCAGCTGTTGAGGCTGCACTGGACAGGGCACAGGCTGTACATTCAATCTGCTGAGATTGTGGTTTAATCAATATACAGGAAGAAAATCTGGTCTCACACTGATATGTCCTTGAAAACGAGAGAAGTACGTTCAGAGTTTTTTCAGATGATTGTGGATAGTTTTCTCTGATATGGTGCCAAAACTTGACAAGTTGTACTTCCTTAAAGGTTCTTTGCTATGTGGAATCTGAAACCACGTTGATAAACGTTCCTACGCTATTACATTAAAGTCTATGGGTCTGTCTTGCACTTTGAATGGATCTTTTACACACGCATTATTTTATAACACTGTGCATTCGTGATTTGGAAAAAATTGGTTCATAGAATTATATTGATCTTCCAAATATCTGGACATTTAATTATATAATATAAAAAAATCATATTCATTAATATCACCACTGATCTTACCAAAATAATCTTTAAGAATTGGGACATGTCCAGCTCAGGTAGTGGATTCAAGTTTTCTGAAATTCCTATTTTTGCCTGAGAGCTCCAATGTTATTATTGGCAACAAACACTGTCAGTCGTTTTCCTTGAAGTGATAGATTCCTTTTGTTCATTTTTAAGAAAATATCTGGATGTCTGAGTAACTATAGTTTATCTCGCGGTTGTTCCAAGTCAAAATTATGTTCCATGGAAAAATGCAGCTATTTCAGCTCACAACTCAAACATTTACACAAGTGCTTTTCCTTGCGACAACATGGCACTCCTGGATGTACAGAAGGGCTTTATGTGTACTTGGCACCATGGCCTTGGTTTGTATTATACTAAGCCGCAGTCTCATCCACTATTGCTTTTGCAAATACCGACAGTGAAAAAGTCCTTAACGTTATTAGGAATCTAGCTTTGACCTTGCCGACTCTCGGAAAGAGCGCCCTAACGTGTTAATGCCAAGCCTCTCCGTGTGGTGAAGTGCAGTCTGCTGAAAATCCTTCAGCTCCAGTCCTACCAGAGGGAGAACTGTGGAAAGCCTGGTTCTACAGCGGGAGGACCATAGCAGGATCAGCGTGAGGTCAGAGGCGGGATTGCAGACGCGAGTTTCACTGCAAAAACTTCAAGCTCACAAATGGCAAAAGGCAAAACCAGAAGCAGCAGGCGGCATGCGAATCATACCTAAAACTAAAACAAAACAAAGCACTATGGACAAATCCGCTTAGTAAAGAGAGGTATGAAAATGTCGGCAGGAGGCAGAGAAAGATTATTACAGAGTATCTAGCAAGTAGTATTGCCAGAAATGTAATTTTTAGGGATTTTTTTCAAGCAACCAAGTTCATATCGTTTTTTGGCTTAAGATCTCAAAGCCCATTATCAACATGGTTTTTCCTAGTGGGGTTAAAGGTAAGAGTATCTTCTGCTTCCTCTGGTTAATTGACATTAGTATGATTGTTATACTTGAGTTCAGTATAACCAACATGTTCCTTTATTAATTGTCTGTAACAGAGTGATGAAATGCCTGGAAAGGCTGGTGAACTTTTTTTTTTCTTTTTGTGGAGAACTGTGTTTTTATTTATTTATTTTTAATTTCTTTTTCTTTTTGTGGAGAGCTGTGTTTTTATTTTTAATTTTTTTTTACATTTTTATTAGAGTATAATTGCTTTACAATGGTGTGTTAGTTTCTGCTTTATAACAAAGTGAATTAGTTATACATATACATATGTTCCCATATCTCTTCCCCCTTGCGTTTCCCTCCCTCCCACCCTCCCTATCCCACCCCTCTAGGTGAACTTTCTTGAGGAATAACCCCATGTCTTTTGCTGCCGGTGGTTGAAGCTTGACTCTTGCTGAATTCCCAAGAACACTGCTGTGCATAGTGAAATAAGACCTACTGCTTCCTAAGGAGTGGGGATGGTTGGCCCTTGTGATTTAAAACATTTTTCACTAACGGTCTCCTTTTGGCAGCTGGGGAACACAACTGACATTCATTCTCTTTGTCTACTAGATTGTCTAGTCATTGTCAACAAGATCTAAGAGAATTAGAACTGCATTTGAGAGTTGTTTGTACTCAGATCCCAAGGTGGTCTTCATGACTATAAGAGCTTTAACTGTGAAAGAGAAGGAAAGATGTTGACCATTTGGGATGGCTATTAAGAGGGTCTTCGGTCTCTAATATAGAATTTTTGTATATCTTCTGCTTTATATGGTATATCTTATATGGTATTTAAGTTATATATTGTATATCTTCTGTTTTAATTCCTTCTTGACTTTTTCTGTTTATCACCATCTCCCCCATGACATCCTCCTTTCTTTTCCTTGAAGTGATGGCCTATGTGCAGCTAGGAGAAGAAAATAAGCAATAGATAATTTCTGCTTTCTTTCCTCCCTTCTTTCACACTTCTCATACTATTTGTTATATACATATTTTCTCGTATACTGAACCACTTATCACTGCTTGCCTGCCACTTACAGTGTTTGTATCCTTATTGGTTAGTTGTTGTGATGCTTAGAGTAGCGTCAAAGTCATTCTTTTTAGAACTAGAAGCGGCCTAGGAGATCACCTAATCTAAACTTTCTTATTTTTATAAGAGAGGAAATTGAGGACCAGAGTGATGAAGTGATTTATGCAAGTTCATAAAGTAAATGGCAAACCAGATGCCCTCGGTGCAGGAGTGAGGCACTAATGTCTACTGCGTGACGTCTGTGTTTCAGGTGCTGTCCAATTGCTATCTCATTTCATCATGGTAACCACTCCCACCTTTATAAATGATGAAATTGAGGCTCAAAATACTTAAGACATCTTCCCACCCCAAACCGTAGAATGCCAGGCAGCCTGACTGCTCATTCCACATTTCATCTCTCGTCTCTTAGCTTTTGCCTTTGTCCCCCCAACTAGACCAAGTAGTAATGTGTCCCATCAGTTTACGGGCTTACACTGGTAAGAAATGTGGTTAAAAAATAGTGTTGAAGGGCTTCCCTGGTGGCGCAGTGGTTGAGAGTCCGCCTGCCGATGCAGGGGACACGGGTTCGTGCCCCGGTCCGGGAAGATCCCACATGCTGCGGAGCGGCTGGGCCCATGAGCCGTGGCCGCTGAGCCTGCGCGTCCGGAGCCTGTGCTCCACAGTGGGAGAGGCCACAACAGTGAGAGGCCCGTGTACCGCAAAAAAAAAAAAAAAAAAAAAAAAATAGTGTTGAAAAAGTAGCAGGCCTCTGTTCCTTTAAGACTTAGAAAACTGATCTATGAAAACAAACTTTCTTGGAGACCTCAATCATGTCCCACAAGTTCATTAAAAACATCTCTTCAATACCACCCCACTGTAGAAAGAAACCATTAAGTATAAAATTTATGCTTTGGTATTTTAATCAAGTCAGAAACCTCCTTCTTGGCTGCCCAACATGGGAGTTAAAAATCTGCATTTAAATTATGGTTCCAAAATATAAATCCCAAGGACCCAAGAGGCTCTTTCCCAGAGGAACGGTATACAGAGAGTATGGACTTTTTGCTTATCTTTGATTCTGCCGGCTCTCAGAAAGTTCAGGGATGAGCCGGAAGGAGGAGCAGCTTTAGGAAATAACAAGAAAATGCTTAGGGATTTGGTTTAGAACTTCATTTAATGATAAGATTTTTCCACTCATTCATAAGGGCTGAATCTGCATAATCTGACATGAATTATGGTGTGGGACTGCTAATAGGCAATCTATTCAACAGCTGAGGAAGGGTTATTGCTTTCTGTCAACAGTCACACTTATTTGTTTTGTGGTGATGGCCGGCAGCTGCTGGAGAAAGAGTAGGGTCCCTTAAGAGATGTACGCATGGGCTTCTCAAACGCTCAGGCTTTGCTTAGCCTCTGCATGTAGGAGCATCCAAAAATAAAGGAAAGCTCAGCTTAGGAACTGCTTTGGTCATAAAGGAAACCACGGGTATATAGTGTGTAACAGAGAAACTTTTATTTGTTACCTCATAAACTTTTCCCCAAAGTGTCTTCCTGGTCTCAGGCTTTTCCACTTGTGTACAACTCACACATCACGTTCAGATTAGTTTCCCTAAAGCCAGTTCTGAAGGCATGCGACTAGCCTGCACATATATACTCATCGCTGACTTCACATTGACCATGGAATCAAAATACAGGTCTCTGCCTGGCCTTTGAGTCAGTCCTCCACAATCTGGACCTCAATACCTTTCTATCCTGACCTCCTCCTTCTCTAGGTAATGGATCCACATCCAAACCAAACACCTCTTCTCAAGTGTACCTTGTACTCTTTGGCTTCTGCCACTGCTCACGAAGGCTCCTCTCTCCCTCCCTTCCTTCCCTCTTCCTTTCCATCGGCACCTCCAGCACTACCTAGAGCAGACCTGCAAAACATGAATCACTCAATAATGATTGTGAATGAAGTGAAACTCTTTGGGACTCAGTTCCTCACTGGAATTGTTCTTAGCATCAAAAGTTATATGTGGAAATGCTTTTAAACTGTAGGGACTTCCCTGGTGGTGCAGGGGTTAAGAATCCGCCTGCCAATACAGGGGACACGAGTTTGATCCCTGGTCCAGGAAGATCCCACATGCCGTGGAGCAACTAGGCCCGAGCGCCACAACTGCTGAGCCTGTGCTCCAGAGCCTGTGAACCACAACTACTGAGCCGTCGTGCCACAACTACTGAAGCCTAGAGCCCGTGCTCTGCAACAAAAGAAGCCTGTGCACCGCGAGGGAGAGTAGCCCCTGCTCGCCGCAGCTAGAGGAAGCCCACACGCAGCAATGAAGACCTAATGCAACCAAATAAATAAATAAATAAAGTGTAATAAAAGTATGGGTTTTGTCTTGAGCTTTCCGATGATGGAGGTAGCGGATAAGAAACCTCCACATTCCGCATGGACTGAGTTGGCAATGTGCTCAGTCAGTAGGAGGGGAACTTTCCAAGTCACTGGCAAATGTTGACGTAACTTCTGGGGCCACTCAGGTCTCTGGGGAAGGGGGCAGCTGGATGATTAATCAGACAGGATCAGCCAATCTCCTCTCTTTCTGGTTCTCATCAGCACCACCCTTTCCCAAACTCCATTCTGTCTACTCCTGCGCACCCTGTGTTCCTTTTTAATACTCCATGGAACTCCTACCACAGAACCTTCCTTCCTGTACTTATTCAGAAGACTCCAGATTTTGCTTTGCAAATAAATATAAGAATTTCATCTTGCTGCACAACTGTCCCCTGTAATCCAGGAGTCACATGATTTTGGTATTTCTCATACCTGCTTAGGGAGAACAAGCAGCTCTTTGCCTTGTCAGTTAAGTTTTAGTGGCACTCCTTCCCCTGTCCTTGCCGTCATCTCCTGCGGAAACTAAGAAGTCCTTTGAAGCTGACCTGGTTACAATGCCTTGATTAACTCCATGCTGCAGCCCTGCCTAGCTGTAACTGTGGCATGCCAAAGCAAAAATCTTAATGATTTACACCAAAATCAGATGCTGGAAAATTGCTTTCGAGGCTGCTATTGAAGATGATTTCTCAGAAGCTATGTTGGTGGTAAACATTACTTAAAGGTAGCAGAGCTGTGTCATCCGGGTTTAGGAAAGTCAGAAAGTTACAAGTGGAAAAATTGGCTGAACAATTCAAGGGAGTAGGGTTATAGTTTTTGTTTTGTGTAGTTGTGTGTGTGTATGTTGTGCTTACATATATTTCTTTTAATGTATCCGTTTGGATTAGGTTTTGCTTCACATAACATTAAAATCTGATATGGAAGTCTTGAACATTATAGAAATTATTTCTTTTTTAAAACAAAACAAGTAGTAGGTAGTGCAGGCCTGGTGTGTGGCCCTATGAAATCCTCAGGGACCAAGGCTTCTTCAAGGACTCACCAACCTTAGGTTATGTATTTCATCCTCATGGTCCCAGATGACTGCTAAGGCTTCAGTCTACACAAATGAATGTTAGGTACATAATGAAGAAGAGGAGGGTGTACCCCTGTAGGTTTTATAGAGCCATGTTGGAAGTCCCACACGACACTTCAGGTAACACTCCATCGGTCAAAACATAGTTGTATGGAGACACCTAACTTCTAGAAAGGATGGGAATGGAATCTCTTAGTGAGGCAGCAAGAGGGGACCAGCTAAAATCAGAGTTCTGTTGTTAAGGTAGAAGGGGTTGATAGATATTGGGAAATATTGAACTATTTCTTTCACATCAATCGCTATTTCCCATAATCCTTCAGTTTCAACTCACTTTTTTAGTCAACTTGTCTCCTGAACACATTTGCTTTTTCCCACTTTTCCTTTGTTCCTGTGGGGTTTTCTCTGCTTGAAATGCATGTCCTCTGCTGCCTCCAGCTAGTGACCGTCACCTTTTCCATCAGTCTTTCCCTGAGTGCTACCCTAAAAGGAAGCTCTCCCCTCTTGGAATTCCTATAACACTTATTTTCTCTGCCACTTAAATAATACTTATCACACCTTACCTTATAGGACAATCATTTGCATATATGTGTTTATATGTTTTATTAATATATGTTTATCACAGTCTAGAGACTACAGAGAGCTGAGGGCCAGTCTTAGGCATGATTGTACCCTCAAATATATAACACTTTGCTTTGATCATATTCACTCATTCAACAAAAATTTATTGTACAACTATCACGTGCCAGGATGCTGTGGCCAGCATGACATGTCTTTTAGGGGAGATAGACTAATATGTAATTACAATGTAGTGTGGTAAGTGCTTAGTAGGGAACTTGCTACAGAAATAAATTAATTTTATCCCTTGCTTCACTTATTTTACAGTTCTAAATTGAGAAATGTAAGAATAGTCTTATTTGTCTTATTTATTAGAACAGATAAACACATTTTTAGAAAACCACAGCAATGAGCTATGAATATCTTAAAGTAATATGATATCCATATTCTTAAGAATATCATCTGTAATAAGTAAATAATACAAAACACTTAGTGAAGAGAGAGAATTTGGTCTCCAGCTGCTCTAGAGTACTCTCTCCCACTTTCTCCCCTTCCCTTCTAATTTTTTTCCTTCTCTTTCCTTGTTCCCCCAAAGGATGTGGGGCAACTTATAAAAATATATAGCATGTAACAAAATAAAATACAATTAAATATAAGAGAGTCAAGCAAGTGGATTAAAAGAAAAGTTGGGGGACTTCCCTGGTGGTACAGTGGTTAAGAATCTGGCTGCCAATTCAGGGGTAATGGGTTTGAGCCCTGGTCCAGGAAGATCCCACATGCCGTGGAGCAGCTAAGCCCGTGCACCACAACTACTGAGCCTGCGTGCCACAACTACTGAGACTGTGCGCCTAGAGCCCACGCTCTGCAACAAGAGAAGCCACCGCAGTGAGAAGCCCACGTACTGCAATGAAGAGTAGCCCCTGCTCGCCGCAACTAGAGAAAACCTGTGTGCGGCGATGAAGACCCAATGCAGCCAAAAATAAATAATTAAATAAATATTTTTAAAAAGGTGGAATGATAAGATGATGCTAGAAGTGAGGTTAGTAAACAGAACCAACTGATGAATGTTCTAAGGACTGTTAAATTTTCGCTAGGCGTACACTCAATTTAGATTTAAAATTTTTAGCAGCCAACTCAGAGAGGGTGGCATGATGCAGTGTCCATTCTTAGGTGATAAGTAGGAGTAGATGAAAAGTCTGACGGATGCACGTCTAAAAGTCATTTCATAACTAATTATCTGTAGGGGTTGCGTGAGGGTCAGTGCTAGTTACAGGGGTTCTTCTGCCGCTCTGGCTTTGGTGGGTTAGATATGCAGATGGCTACGAGCATTTGCTGGGAGAGGCACATTCTCCCGAGCTGCCTCTGGACCCGGACTCCTGTTCACTGTCCCCCACCGCAAGCTGTCTACACCAAGTTGCAGGGCTTCAGGCTGGCATTCAGGGCAACTCTGCCTCCTTGCAATTGCAGAAATTCCTATTATCATTATTTCTAAGCCAGGGAATTTGTTTGTTTTTTAATGAGCCTTGCCTCAACGATAAGCATGACAGAAGGTGGAAGAGGATGGTCCTCTCTCCCAATCTGGCTTTTCAGAGAGAGGAAAGATTATAGTTCTTAAAAATGTGAAGAATTATGGCTATGAAAACTGAAAAACATTTATTAAAACGTATAACTTAGGGGCTTCCCTGGTGGCACAGTGGTTGAGAGTCAGCCTGCCGATGCAGGGGACACGGGTTTGTGCCCCGGTCCGGGAGGATCCCACATGCCGCGGAGCCGCTGAGCCTGCGTGCCCAGAGCCTGTGCTCTGCAACGGGAGAGGCCACAGCAATAAGAGGCCCACATACCGCAAAAAAAACCAAAAAAAAACGTATAACTTAGCCTATTACTACCGTATCCAGTAAGTCTCGAGCCCCCTTCATTTGATGGCTGCTTTATGAGAGTAATTGATATGTTGAGTTCACTGTGCTCAAGAAAAGGGGTTTGCAGCCTTAAGTTTGTGTCAGCAGTCCCTTTAGAGCTTTATAAAAAGTACACTTACCCAGGCTGCATACCTAGAGGTTTTAATTTAGTAGGTCTAGGACCAGGTCTGGGAATCTGAGTTTTAATAGGTCTGTGAATCTGAATTTTAATAACACTCAACAAAAGATTCCATAAACTGCCGGGGCAGAGATTTGCTGTTTAGACCTCATTGGATAACTCTGACATACCACTTAGGATGCCAAGGGGACTGATAAGCCAAAGGTGATCCTTCAGTAGCCACATCTAGACAACGGGCTAATGGTGGTATTCTGGCTTTGCTGAGTTCTTCCTGGTCTGTAGTGCTGCGTCATATCTGGTCTGCAAGCATCCCTGGTGGTATGTGCTGGGCTTCCAGATTTGGTTTTCTTGTTTTCTGATATGACAGGCACTGTGGCACCTTGAAAAGCACACTTAACCTTGGAATCTGGAGTCTTGGGTTCAAGTTCTGGCTCTGTTACATATTAACCCTACAATTGTCAAAAGGCCATTTAGCTTTTCTGAGTCTCTGTCTCCTTTTAAAATGGAGATAAAATTATCTTCCCATCTTATAAGATTATTGTGAGGATTCTGTCATATAAAGTAAGAAAATAATTTGTGGACTGTCAAGTGCTCTGTATATGTAAAGAATTATTTTTAAGGAGATCCCTTTCCATCAACCCATTGACAATCTCTTGTTGATAAAACAGCTGTAGCCATTTTTGAGTTTTCTGGCTTGTCACTTCACAACACTGTAGTGTTTGGGGTACCAGGACTGCACTAGGCATAGCTAAGAGGCCATCAGGTGGGTGTCAGTGCCAGAACAGCTAGATGCACTGAGAAATCTCAAAGACTGAGGCAGACACTTACTGACTACTCCCAACTTATAACTCCTCCTTCTCTAAGCAAAGCAAGAGGGCACCTGTATACATACCCCTATCTAGGGATAGACCATGACTCAACAGGACCAAGCAGATTCTTAGAGCAGAAACTAGTCCCAGGCCATTATGAGCATTGAGCTGAGAATCTACATGGGATTCTTTGTGTTTGGAAGAAAAAGTTAGGGGTTCAATGCTGAGAATCATTCCTTGACAAGGGCTGCTCAAAGGACATATCTATTCAGAATCTTTTTTGGTGTAAACTGTGGGTAGGCACACCTATTTGCAGTGGCTGGGAAATCTAAAACCTATTAGTATGTTTTCCAGCTGAGAGAAAAAAATCTGTACTTGTGTTTGCCATTTCCAGTAGTTTCTAGAAATCATGGTATTGAAAGAAAGGGATAGCTGATTCTTGTGGCTAGGTTTACTAAGTTCCAGGCCTTGTCACCTTAGGAAGGTATAGGTTGAACAAGTGCCAGGGTTGAAAAGGGGCTAGAAGTAGGTATTTGATAGCTGTTTCTTTCATTCCCTGCTACATGGCGGAGAATTTGCATCAATTATAATTCAGTTTGAAAAATGGAAAGAAAACCAAGTACAACTAAGTGTTTAACCTTGAGGATGAAGTTTGGTAAGTGGTGGTGGGGCTCTTCTCGTATTCTTCATATAAGCACTGCTAGGAAATAACTCTCAAATTAAACTTCAGGAAAGGGAGGCAGGTGGGTATGGAGGAGAAGGAAGATCTGGGAACATTCCATGTGGAACCAGCCCCAGGAAGGGTTTTGGGGAAGCTCATCTTTACTACCTACCTTCTTCCTGACCCTCTGCACCCACTGTTCCCATGATGCTGTCTGGCTGCCAAGCCCTTCCTTTCCTGCCCCTTCCCCATTTTGACTGACCTCCCTTTCAACACTTAGAATCATCCCTGTCAAATCCCATTTCTACTGTGCCTTATTTCAGGTTGGTTTTGGGAAGGAATAAAGTAACCTGATGAAATTGATTTGAGGTCACCTTACATTTGGTCTAATAATCTGTGCAGGATATTAAAACCTTCATTATCCATTCCATTGTAATAAACTCAGATGTAAATTGAGACTGGACACAGGAAAATACCCAATGTCTCTGCTGATGTATGCCCTGTATAAAATTTGTGGATTCTAAATATCAGTTTCGTCTGACACTACTTCAAGGACTTCTCCCTCTCACATTGTTTTATTTTATAAATTGATTTGAAGTTATCCTCATTGTTTTGACTTGTTATGTAAGTTTCAATTTTGTTGCTTGCTGCAAAATGCCCATCGTTATCTAATGAGATGGAATTTATTTCATTCTCTCAGTTAATGATTCCCCTTAAAATATAATTAGGATCTGAAAGAGATCATTTTATAACATCAAAGTTATTTGGTTTCAAAATCTTACTTCTGTTTTAGTCCAGGAAACAACGTCCAAGGATATCTGGACCACTGATTTAAATCCCTCAATCTTCTTGGAGAATCACTGCATCCAGTGGGACTTAGTACCTTCATTTATGGGAAGGCTTTGGCTTCATGACCCTGTGCAAAGTTGTGTATAGGAGAGAGGTAGATGAGCTTTCTGCTCAGGCAGAAAGTAGAACCCAAGGGACTTTAGTTTGGCAAAATAATTATTATTTGATATCTTTCATGATTTTTTTTTTTTTTTTTTTTTGTGGTACACGGGCCTCTCACTGTTGTGGCCTCTCCCGTTGCGGAGCACAGGCCCCGGACGCGCAGGCTCAGCGGCCATGGCTCACGGGCCCAGCCGCTGCGCGGCGTGTGGGATCTTCCCGGACCGGGGCACAAACCCGTGTCCCCTGCATCGGCAGGTGGACTCTCAACCACTGTGCCCCCAGGGAAGCCCTTTCATGATATTTTATTGAAAATATCTTAACTTTAGTCACTTTTCGCACTGGAAGAATTCACTGATTACTAATTTAGAGGAGTCAACCTTATTGATTTATGTCTCCTTAAATTTGCATACTCAGATTCTGTGTTGACAAATTAGACTTTGAACTTGTGCTTTGCCACTAGTTGAACTTTTCAGCAGATATAAAAATTAATGAACCAAAGCCTCTTCTTCTGGAATTTATTTTAAAAGAACCATGTCCATAGAATAAGAGCTTGTGTTCCTCCCCTGCATTTCCACCCTAAGGAAACCATATAATTCATTGAGTGTTTGTAATGTTTACTGGCTGATCAGTAAAAATGAGGTGGAATGGTGGGTCTGAGTGCTGCCACCCATCTGCTTGTCTGGTTTGCATTAAAAGCATTCTTTATTTAAAAAGGGATTTTACTAATGAGCTCACTTGATCATATCTCAGGGACAGGTCAGAATGAAAGGAGGTTGATCAATGTAGTAAGAATTCCTGAACATTATTTACATTCATTTGTGTTTTCGGATCCTCAGGGAGCCTTGGGGTACAACATTAAAGAGGTTTTCTAGCTGCTATTAAAAGCTGAATATTTGGGAAGTGGCTTACATAAACGTTTCTTGAATCTGGCCCTATAAGTCAGTGATCCCCAACCTTTTTGGCACCAGAGAGTGGTTTTGTGGAAGACAATTTTTCCACAGAAGCAGGAGGGGGATGGTTCAGGCCGTAATGCGAGCGATGGGGAGCGATGGGGAGCGGCAGATGAATCTGTGCTCACTTACCCGCTGCTCACCTCCTGGGAGTTGGGGACCTCTGCTCTAAATGGAATATGATTTGTTTTTCAGTCTGTTTATAAGGAACCTGCTATTTTGATGCCAGGGTTAAGTGAAAGAGAAGAGATGAGAGAAATATGTACAGCTTTTCCTTTTGTGTACAGCTGATAGAACTCAGGATCAGCAATGGAGAATGCTCTTGGGAAGGTTTTTCCAGGATTGACTTTGGTTTATGCCTAAATTCTTTCTCACAGTCAATGAGATAGGTAGCTATAACTAGAGTTCAGTGCCTGTTCATGGAACAGAGAGAAGGTACATCTGCCTGGTACTCTTAACTTCATTATTAACATGCCCCAAACCCAGCTATGTATCTATTGGCAGGATAATTTCCACACCGAAAGCAAAACTAAACAAAAACAAAAGAAAGATGAAAAAAAAAAAAAAAGCATGGGTCCATAATATACAACCTTTGAGAATATCAAAAAACAAAACAAAACAAAAACCTTTGAGAATATAAACTGAGGGGAGAGTGGTTTTCTATAGGCCCCTGTGCAGGCTGGTCACTAATCTTATTGCTGTTGGTGGTTCCACCACTGGCTGACCTTATGATCAGAGGAAGGTAGGGCTGGAGCTAGCAGTAGGATAGGGTCAGAGGTCACAGCCACAGAGAGTGTGAAGGAAGACCAGGGCACAGTGTCATAACAACTGCATCCCTTCTTGTGTTGTAGGAATCGTAGAATTTGGGTTTGAAGGAATCTTACAGATCAGAGTCTAATACCCTCACTTTTCAGCTGAGGAATCTGAGATCCAGACATTTAAGTGACTTTCCCCAAATCAGACAACTAGTTGTTGCAGAGCTGTGACCAGACAGAGGTCTCCAGCCACCCATTTGCCAACCCCTTTCCCACTGATATTCTCATCCCCAGATGCTGTCTTTTAATGGCAGGTTGCTCATGGCTCTAGTGAAAAACTGTTCAGTAGATGACAAAGAGCCCCCCCATTCGACAAATATCTACTGAGTGTGGACTGCCTGCCAGGCCCTGCCCTAGGCACTGCTGTCTTTAGAGCAACCTATTCGTGTTCTTCATTTTTCCCTGTGACTTTCCTTTCTTCTCTTTTATCAGCGCCTCTCTGAGACTCATTTTCACTGTTTACATTAGCTTCCAGTTAGTTCTTGAAGGTGTGGTGGTGGTAGCAGTGCCACTGACAGTTTCAGAGGAGAGGGTATCTGATGTCTATTGGAAGTGATTATTCATAACTTTATATTAAAAATGTCTAAAAGGCCCACAAAGGTTTGTTTTCTGAGGTCTTTTAGAAAATCAGATGGGCATAATAGATTTTCACAGAGGAAGGAAAACCAATAAATCTTGGCTGCATTTAGTTTCAAAAGCTGCCTCCTGCATAAGAATTTGCATATAGATTTCTCAAGAAATTTGAAAAAGGCGAAGAGTTTGGAAGTGAGCTTAGAACAATATCTTTTATATCGTGAAAAGTAGATAGATGATTATTTTCCCCCATAAAGTAAATATGATGCTATTTATTTTTCTAGGACTCTCATGATATCCCAAGTGGAAGATTATCTTAACAATACGCAAATAATCAGAGGTAAGCATTCTTTGTTTCTATTTGCTGCAGAAGAAGGATGTACCTCTAATACTTCCACTTAACGAGGAATATAAATATTGCATTGATAGGACTATGACAGAAATATATTTCATATAGAAATAAGTCACTTCCATAGCTCCGAGTTTGAAATCATAATTATCTCAAGAATTTTCCTATATATGAGACAATTACCTACCATTCAGATCAACACAGGACTCATTTCACAGTCCATGAACACTCTTTATTTTTCACCTTCAGGAAAATTCTACAAGTATTAAAATAATTTGTTAATTCTACATAGACTTAGCCTTCATAGAAGAGCTGTTAGGATGCAGAATTAGTTGTTGCATTGTTAGAAGTTGCATTAACCGACACAGAATTTGGGGGATGGGTTTCTGCAAGGAGAGATTATATCTCGGTCATCTAACCAACATCTTTTCACGGGGAATCCTGTAGAGAAGGGGAAGCTTGGTGTGTGGCTCACTGTAACTTCGTTTATTTTTTCCTATCTGATATACTTGCATTTAATTTATTTTTTAAAATCTCCAAATATTTTTGAGTCTGTTTTAGTGACTTACCATAGGATGAGGGTGAGAATGAGCAAGTATGTTTTGTTATGGGCAGATGTGATATATAGAAAAATTCCTCCTCCACCCCCTGCCCCCAATTCCCAGAGCCTGTGAATATATTACCATACTTGGCAAACAGGATTTTGTGGATGTCATTAAGTTAACAGCCTTGAGATGTAGACATTATTCTGGGTTATCTGGGGTGGGGGATGCAATCTAATCACACAGGTCCTTAAAAGAACCTTCCTGGGCTGTGATCGGAAAGAGATGTGATGATGGAACAAGTCAGAGAGATGCTATGGAGGAAATGGGCCACTAACCAAGAGACGCGGGCGTCCTCTAGATCTGGAAGAGGCAAGGAAATGGGTTATCACTTAGAGCCCCCGGAAGGGAACGTCACGGTCCTGCTGACACCTTGATTCTAGCCCAGTGAGACCCATGTGGCAGTCCTGACCTCCAGAACTGCAAAGTCATCCACGTGTGTTGTCTTAAAGTCACTACCTTTGTGGTAATTTGTTACAGCAGCAAAAGAAAAATGATGCAATAGAGATTTGATTTCACAAGAGAAAATGTGGGACAGGGATGAATGGGCTTTTCTTTTGATGGAGAAGTGGTAAAGTTTGGGACCTGAGAGTGTTAGTAATAAATCTGGAATTTTAAATGAGGATTTTTATAGATAATTTGGAATTAGGATTGTACAGTGAAACTCCAGGTTTCCACATAATCGTGCTCTTTTCTTCGTAGTGAAATGTCAAACTTCACTAACTTCTGTGTGGGCAAGTAGCAGACAGTACATTGAGGGGAAATTGACCCAAGTTATGGGGTAATAATACCACCCAATTATATGTTTTATGGGCTGTTTCAGCTTCTGATCCGATATCTTTAAACATAATTTTTGAATCTAGTTGCTAGGGCAACCTAGACAAAAGACGTACATCAACCTCAGGCATTGTGTGCCCATTAAACAAGTCGAGTTGGTGTAGAAAAGCAATGGTGAGTTAGGATGCCCTGTCATGGTACAGTGTTTTCTTCACGTGAGCAGAAACTTTTAGCCAGGAGAAAGCTAGAGGGAGAAAGAGATCCTGGACTCAAGAGAGGCTGACATGTGGGTCCTAAACCAATATGATTGGTGTCCTTATAAGAAGAGGGGATTCGGACACAGACATGCATGTGCACTGAGGAAAGACCGTGTGAGGATACAGAGAAAAGGTGGCCCTCTGCAAGCTGGGAAGTGAGCTGTCACCACAAACCGACCCTCCTAAAACCTTGATCTTCGACTACTAGCCTCCAGAACTCTGAGAAAATAAATGTCTGTTGTTTAAAAAAAAAAAAAAAGAAGCTGACATGACTTTCCTTAGATTAAACCCTGAAGGAAAGAAGAGAAACAAATCCTTCAAAGCTGTGCTACACGATCTGGGATATAAATACCCTTAGGGGTGAGTGGCTGATTCTGTGAAGTGTGTGAAGCTACAGGACATAGGGGAACATCTTCCTGGAAGTCAATTAATGGAATAATTTTGGGAAAAACATTTTTAAAAATGCAAAGTAATAAATTATGAAACCAAAGTCATGATTTATACCAATATTTGAAGTAAAGACCTCAAAGGAATTTCATGCCACCACAGACCATGGAGGTTTACCCTGTGCTGGTGGAAAGGTGTAGGAAGCACTGATCAGAGACAAGTAAATAACTAACTCTTCACCATTCTACCTCCTCTTCTTCAGCCTCTCCACGGGGAGTGACTGGGATTTTCCAGATACTAATTTCTAAATTATAACACTCAGTGTGTTTTATGAACTAGTCCATCTTGCACCATTTAACTACAGTGTGTGTACGCTTCATAACTTGACCTGAATCTTTCTCTCCAGACCACCTCCCACCTCTCATATCATTCACCTTGTGATTCGGTCAAAAGGCTTTTCATCCATGCTTACGCCCTGTCCCAAGTTGAGTTTTCAGGGCAGCAGACTCTAGGAGGGAGATTCGTGTGCATGACGTTTATTATGGAGTGCTCTTTGGGATTAATGACTGATGTAGACAAAGAAGTAGGATCGGGCAGAGGGAGAAGCTGGGCTGAGATACAGCCTCAGTGAAAGACCTCAGTTGACCCCAGGGGGAGCTCTTAAACTGGGATGACTCCTCAGAATTATACCAAGTTGGGGTGAGGGGCTGAGCCTTTATCCTTCTGTGTAGAATAGTTATGGGGTTCTGGTTGCCTGGGAATAAGGGTGCTAGATTTAGCAAATAAAAATACACAATGCTCAGTTAAATTTGAATGTCAGATCAACACTGATCAGTTTTTTAGTACAAGTGTATCCCATACAATATCTGAGACATAACTACACTAAAAATTATTCGCTATGGATCTGACATTCAAATTTAACTGGTGTCCTGTATTTTATCTGGCAACGCTCCCTGGGAAGGGAGCATGGTCATTCAGAAAAGGAAAGAACATTCAGAAAAGGAAAGAATCTGGCAAGGCCTCTGGAAGAGGGTGGTATTTGAGCAGGACCCCGATGGGCAGGCTGGATTTGGACACACAGAGATGGACAGCCCAGGAGAGCACACCAGGGGTACATGGGGGTCACTATGCATTTGGGCCAGGCACAGGTTGCCTCAGCAGATCCCCAAAGAGGCGACAGGTGAGGCAGGAATGTGGGCAGCACTCCTGGCAGTCGGGGGCATACATCCTAAAGGGGGACCTGGGGGTGCACCTCAGCATCCACTGTAGACACACATCACTTCCCATCGTGCGTCACTGAGACTCAGCTGTCACTGAGAGGTTGGTGTGCATGGGCTTTTATGAATCAAATAATGATATTCGGTAGGAATAAAACAGGCAGGCTTTATGATTCCTCTCACTCACTTAAAACAAGAAAGGAACCTGTTCAAGTTGAGCTAGATGAATGACCTCCCCATCTCCAATCCCCAAGAGAAAAAAAAGATATTCTCCTCGATGCCCAATAGGTGGTTTTAGTATCAGCAACCAGGACTGACTTGAATGGACATCTGATTCTGTTATATAATAGTTTCAGGAAGAATAGCTACAGAGCATTGGTTATCAAGCTAATGTTCTCAGATATGTAAATGGCTCTCCACAGTTAAATCCCTTGTGGAAAACGTCCCTGTTTAGCAAGTTAACTTATTTGCTTGTTTCAGTTTATGTTTTGCAATCAAGATATACTGAAAGGATGTCACTGTATAGGAGTCTTACTGAGATGTCGTGTGGCTAAGATGAACATTTGGGAATCCTGCTTTAAATTTTTTCTAGGCTAAAATCTTTAGGGCTATTAATCTATAGCATAAACATTTGGGGCCCATATCATCTAACTGTCTTTATGTTAACATGGACACCTAATCTCTTCCTGAGAAAAAACTGGGTTCTGGCTAGGGTTGATTTCTTGGCCTGTCTCTGCAGGTATTAAAACTTATTTTCAGGAATACCTCATTTTTAGACCACTTTTTCTATTCCTAACCCAGCTTAGCTGAACCAAACCATATAGCTGTGCTCTTCACGGGAACATGGAAGAGCTGTTTTCCAACTGCTTTCAGGAACTATAACCCTAACTTGTACCTTCATCATAATTACCAAATCTTTATTTAAGAAGGATTGTCCAAAAATATGCAGTTTATTGCTTCCTTTAGACGTTTTGAAATTCGTATCTTGACTGCTGAAAGCTACATTCTTATGCCATATCGTTTTGACTTTCATAGAATTGCTTTCACAAATTTGTGTTTTAATTTTATCCTCTGTTTACCTTGAATATAATATAAAAGAGTTCTATGAATCCTGCTAATAACACTGATATATTGATAATAATACTCATTATTAATTATATGATAATTTAAGAATTCACTCATTCAATAAATATATACTGAGCAACTTCTATGTGTCAGAAATTCTTTTGAACCCTGGGAATGCCCGTGAATGAGATAGCCAAAAATGTCTGCCCTCATTGAATTTATATTTAAGTTAGTGGAGGGAGAGACAGATTAAAAAAAGATAAAGTCTGAGTTGATGATAAGTGCTATGGGAACAAAAAAGGCTAGAGGGCTTCCCTTCCCTTCCCTTCCCTGGTGGCGCAGTGGTTGAGAGTCCACCTGCCGATGCAGGGAACGCCGGTTCGTGCCCCGGTCCGGGAGGATCGCACGTACCGCGGAGCTGCTGGGCCCGTGAGCCATGACCGCTTAGCCTGCGCGCCCGGAGCCTGTGCTCCGCAACGGGAGAGGCCACAGCAGCGAGAGGCCCGTGTACTGCAAAAAAAAAAAAAAAAAAAAAAGCTAGAAAGGGGGATGGGGAGTTGTGATTTTAAATAGGTTGTCACTGAAGGACTCTTCACTGATGCCGCGTATGATCCACATATTTTGCTGAGTATTTTACATCAGGATGTTGTTCATTACTTAACCCTGTGAAGATGTTGTTCATTATATTACACAGTGTCCTCTTTATGAGGCCCCGTGGGAGAATTTTCCCTTTGGTGGTAGAACTTGGAATAGTTGGACTTCTCCTGAGTAACTGGTTTCTTTTTATCTTCTGGGCACCAAGAATCATGTAACAGATCATGTTTACCTTTTGTTTAGACTACAAGGAAACTTGAAACTTTGGCATGAACTGGGAGTACTGACCTTGCTCTTGGCTTCGTCTTACCTTTTCTACCTCGTTTTAGCCTTTGTCCCAGTTGACTCGCCTACTTATTTTACATTTCATTCTATGTTATATTTATTTGGGTAAGCTTCCTTAAATATTTTTTTGAACAAAGGCGTGAATAAAAATAATACCCCAATACTTATGTGCACACACACATAAGCACACGTAAGTAATCAAATCATCATGTGAAGGTGTCATTCATCTTCCTTATTTCACTGTACCTGGAGTTCTTATTTGAAAAAGCTTTTCAAGCTTCATGGGACCTTGCTTATATAGGTGCTCAATAAATATTTATGGAATTACAATTTTAGTAGCAGTTACAATTTAAATGAGAAAGATATTCATGAATATCTTGAGAGTTTTTCCATTTGAATAAAAGACAAGTACAATTTTTCTGGCTTAGTTTTTAAAATAATGATATTTAAAATATCATAAACCTTTAATATAAATGAGTGGGAGCAAATCTGGAACATGGTCAATATGTAATAATGACCCTTCTAAACCACTTTCTAAAAGTTTTAAATCAGTGGGTTCTAATAATTCTGGCATGATGAAGCCCTTTGAAAACTATCACTCTCTCTCCAGGCAAATTCAGCAACACAAATAATTATATGCAGTCTTACCTGAGTCATGGACATGCTGAAGTCCATCTATCCACCAACCCCAGGGTCTGAATGCTTATAATATTTTTCTTTTTAAGTAATACTATATGTTCTTAAAATTTTAATATCAAAGAGCAGAATTACCTTTAACTTCAGCACCAAAACAGCTATTGTTCACAGTATTTGGACATATTTATTTTCGATCCTTGTATTTTCGTTTTTTAAAATGTGTTGGGCTTATGTTATTAATATGATTTTATATATTGATTTTGTGGCTTAACAGTATAATAAGCAGTTCCCAATGAAATGAAAAACTCTTTGTAGACATCATTTTTAATGGTAAATATATACATATATTTATAAATAGTATATAAACTGAAATATTATATAACCATTAAAAATTATGTGTAAAAATACAACGTGCTTAAGCGTTTTTCTGATGTTTTAAATTTACTTCCCCGCCTCCCTTTTTTTTTTTCTTTTGGCTGCACCATTTGGCATTTGGGATCTTAGTTCTCCAACCAGGGATCAAAACTGAGCCCCCTGCAGTGGAAGTGCCTGGAGTCTTATGGGCCTCCAGGGAAGTCCCCCACCTCCCTTTTATTTGCTATAATGTTGCTGTGAACATCTTAGAACAAATGTTTGTTGATATACCCAAAATTTTCCCTAAGGATTCCTAGAAGGAGAATTACTAGGTGCAAATGTATATTATAACTAATATTAATGATATACATGGACAAATTTTTTTTCCGAGAGATTGTTGCAATTACATGGCACCAGCAGTATGTGAAAACACCAAAGTATCTACCTTACCTCACTCTTGCCAGTATTGGGTGGTATCATTAAAAACAGAGACTTAATCAAATAAAGACCTCCTTTAATGTGCTAGGTGAAAAGTGGTGTCGTTTTTGCTTTAATCTGCATTTCTTTGATTATTAATGAGGTTTACTTTTGAAAATATGTGTTCAGGAGTTTACCTTTCTCTTTAATGATCATGTGTTTGGTTGAAGGGTGTTATTTTCTTTCTTATTTTTTTACATGATTTTTATACAGCAAAGCCTTTTAGTAAAGTTTAGTTCTTTTTCAGGGAAGTCCTACTTTTTAAAAGTTTATTCCGAGGTATTACAATTTTTGTTTTTGGTGCTGTAATACAAAGGGAATTTTAAATTATATTTTCTAACTAGTTATTACTGCCATACATAAAGGTGATAGATTTTTATATGTTTATGTTCCAATAAATTTTCAATTGATCCTCTTGGAAATTTTAGATATATTATTATTTCTTGTTTGCAAAGAAAGATTCCTTTTTTATTTCTCTTATTTCCTGTTCTGAGTCTTATACTGACTAAAGCCTCCAGAATATTAAATAATGGAGATGATATGGAGTATCATATACTTTGCTTCTTATTTTAATGGGGATCTCTCTAATATTTCATTGTTAAATATATTAGTTCTAGGCTTAAGATAGATTGTTAGGGACAAGCTTGGAATTTTATTAAATGCCTATTCTGCATATGCTATCATGCTATCATGGTTTATCTATTACTGGCTTATTGATTTGTTATTTTTAATTTCTTAATATTGAACCACTTTTGCATTTTTGGGATACATTTTACTTGATCATAGTGGGTTATGCTTTTAAAGTTCAACTGGGTTGAATCTGCTAGTTTTTTATTTAGAATTAGCATGCTAAAAAATGATACTAACATACAGCTTTCTTGTTTAAAACATTTTTGTCAGGTTTTAGGGTCAGAGTTGGTTATGCTAGGTTCACAAAATGAATTGGGTCACTCTTCATCTTTTTCTTTGTCCTGAAAAAATTACGTAGCCTGGGAATTATCTGTTCTTTCAAGTATTTGGATATGTAGCTGTAAAATATTTTAACTGAGACCTGTTATGGAAAATGATGATTTGATAACTTTTTCAATTCCTCCTGTGGTTATTGACCCCTTCAGGCTAATATTTTTCGAATCAGTTCTAGAAGATTAGACTTCCCCTACCTCCATTTTCTTCCTCATATCTATGTTGTACTATTTAATTTAGTAGGTTCCTGTCTGTTCTAATGTTACTGTGAGTTATACTTTAATTAATGTATAGTGATCCACAGTCCAGTTTAATGACTTTTTCCCTTGACTTCTTCCTACTTTGGTAATTATATTGCTTCAGCTGCTTACTTATGTCTTTGTTCCTTCCCTCTCTCTCCCTCCTTTTCTTCCTTGGTTTCTTCCTCTTTCCTTCCCCTACATTTTGTTATTTTTCTGATCTAGCAATAACTGGCTTATTGAAATCTGTGAAACGTTTGGGACACAATTATGAAGCGCATTATTTCTCTCAGGTCTCTGTCTTTAAATGTGCCCTGCCTACTTCTCTTCCTTCCTCTCTGATGATATGACCACCATGTTAATTTCAGTCTAATGCAAAAGTCTAATTTTTCAACCATTTGCAGCTTTCCCCAGCTCCCCCTCCCCAAGAACCCTAAGCTCAGGACACTGATGGGACAGGCAGGGTCTATTTTTTCCCCCACTATTTTCTCCTCTTTTCCCTTCCTTTTGAAGCTCTTCTGGGGTCGGGGCCGTGGGTGTGTATATAGGAGAAGCAATAAGAGAAGACAGCAAAAATCTTAAAAATTAAAAAAAAAAAAACTGACCTTGCATCATGGTAATCTCTTGGGTAACACCATCTGGCCTTAGATACTTCCTGTGTGGTAGCACCCTGTATTAGTCAGGGTTCTCCAGAGAAACAGATCAATGAGATGTGTGTGTGTACGCATGCGCAGGCACGCGTGTGCAGGGAGGGAAAGAGAGAGGGAGAAAATATGAGGGATTGACTGATTGATTTTAAAGAATTGGCTCACATGATTGTGGGAGAGGGCAAGTCCAGAATCTGCAGGGTAGACCAACAGTCCAGAGACCCAGGGGAGAGCTGGTGCTGCAGTTCGAGCGCCATAGCAGTCTGATGGCAGAATTCCTTCTTCCTGGGGGGAGGCCAGTCTTTTTTCTCTTAAGGCCTTCAACTGATTGGATGATGCCCACCTACATTTGAAGGCTCATCTGCTTTACTCAAAGTTTACTTAATTAAATGTTAATTTTGTTAAAAAAGACTTCGCAGAAACATCCAGAATAATGTTTGGCCAACTATCTGGGTACTGTGGCCTCTCCAGGTTGATGCATAACATTAATGGTCACAGACCCACTGCATAATTCCTCTCATGAACCCTGCCCACGACTCTTACCCCAGCAGCACTCTTCTTCCTGTTGGGTTTCCTAACCCTAGAAAGCCACTCTCCCTGGAGGACTATCTTCAACCATGCTCAAGCCTGCCTGCCTTCCTGGGGTCCTCCTGGCCCAGAGAAAACTCTCTCACCCTTGTTCCACTACACTGTTGCCTCTTTTCTTCTTTTCCCTTCCATGCTCCTCCAGCCAGGCTCCAGCTTTCAGAATTGTTCAGAGGAGTACCAGACACCTGTCTCTCTGTTCTTTAAGGCCCCAGTCTCCCTGGGATGCATGTCAAACTTCAAAGAATTTTCTTACCTGTTGCTCCTCTGCTCTGATGGCAACAACAGGAAGGGTTTACAAGTTTCCATAGTTTAGCATGTTGTGTACTTGACAGGAAACTGAGATGCAGGTCTCCTCTTCTTAAAGGCACCCCCAATCTTTCCAGATTGTTTTCATGGATCTGGGTGATCGTACTCCCTACCCTCCTCCACAAGGGGAGAGAAAAGCCTCAGCACATTTTCCTAATGAAGTCTACTCTAAAACCTCTCCCAATTCAACCAAGCTTCCTTTGAATTGTTCATTTTTCTTTATGTCAGCATGGTGGGGTGTGGGCGTCTTATAAGCTTTGGAGGCGTATGAGAGCTACTTAGTGCTTTCTTTAGAATTTGGTGATACTTGGCTTCTAATATACTCAGCCTTGGGGCTCTAAATAAATTCTGAAACAACAGGAAATGTCCCCTTCAACCTCAAAAATTTATCAGTGCTATTTTTTGTATTTTTAATCTTTCTTTGTTGTTTTTGTTTTACCATAATTTTTATTAACATAGATTTGTGTTTTAAAATATTCTAATGATGGGACTTCGCCAGTGGTCAAGTGGTAAAGAATCCACCTTCCAGTGCAGGGGACACGGGTTCAATCTCTGATTGGGGAGCTAAGATCCCACATGCCGCAGGGCAACTAAGCCCGCATGCCACAACTACTGAGCCCATGTGCCTCAACTAGAGAGAGAAAATCCGCATGCTGCAACTAGAGAGAAGTCCGTGCGTCACAATGAAAGATCCCACATGCTGCAGCTAAGACCCGAGGCAGCCAAAAAAAAAAATTCTAATGACAAAAATTTCTTTCAATAAAATAACCAATTACCTTTATACTTTTTTCATCTACCTATGTTTGGTTTTCCTTGATGCTTATTTTATTTTTTCTATTTTTGTGTCTCTTTATGCTTTCCAGTGTTTTTTGTCTTTGACTACATGTGCTACGTAGTTTGTCTTCTGTTGTGTTTTTGAAATTAAACGTTTTCCTTTTACTTGTAGTAGTGATTGACTTCAATATTACCAAATATCTAATTAATTTATATTTCTCTCTTTATAGAAGTCAAGAACAGAATGATAACTTTGACTCCTTATGCCCAGTGAGGGATTTCATATGTCTATACCTGCAAGTCCCACATTTTCTGTTCTCCACTTTCTTTTTTTTTAAAAAAATTATTTATTTATTTATTTATTTGGCTGCACCATGTCTTAGTTGTGGCATGTGGGATCTTTTAGTTGTGACATGCGGGATCTTTAGTTGCAGCATGTGGGATCTTTTAGTTGCAGCATGTGGAATCTTTAGTTGCGGCATGTGGGATCCAGTTCCCTGACCAGGGATTGAGCCTGGGCCCCCTGCATTGGGAACATAAAAGTCCTAGCCTCTGGACCATCAGGGAAGTCCTCTGTTCTCCACTATCAATGCTTGTTAATTTAAATTGTTATAAAGGAGCCATATTTTTATTAAATATCAATTATTGTTTTTTTTAAATTTTTATTTATTTTTGACTGTGTTGGGTCTTTGTTGCTGCGCACAGGCTTTCAGTTGTGGCGAGCAGGGGCTACTCTTTGTTGTGGTGCATGGGCTTCTCATTGTGGTGGCCTCTCTTGTTGTGGAGCATGGGCTCTAGGTGTGCAGGCTTCAGTAGCTGTGGCACACAGGCTCAGTAGTTGTGGCCTGCAGGCTCTAGAGCACAGGCTCAGTAGTTGTGGTGCTTGGGCTCAGTTGCTCCGCGGCATGTGGGATCTTCTGGACCAGGGCTTGAGCCCATGTCTCCTGCAATGGCAGGCAGATTCTTAACCACCACGCCACCAGGGAAGCCCTATTGTTTTTTTAACAAGAGAAATCAAATAAAAATTTAATAAGATGTATACGTGGGAGAGACCCAGAAAAATCAAATAACTTACCAAAATGGCTGAAGCCCTCACCTTAAACGCCATCATCAGCTAAAGACAAAAGAGTTCAATTATTGTTTTAACCATGGAAATTATCTTTTGAGACATACTGGTAACTTGGACTTTGAATTGAATTTTTCAAGCATTTTAAGAACAGCTGATTATTTTTTGTGCTCACTGTCAGTCTATTTATATTATAGTTTTTTCCTTTCTTGCATTTATAATCTTGAGTCATCAATTGTTTACTTATATTGTGTTTTTGAGCAGTTTTTAGGAAGGCTACTGGTATACTTCCACAATCTTTGTATAGCTTGCGAGGTCTTTGTTTTTTTCACATCTAAATAAGGCTTTTCCTATTTTTGAATTCTTCAGTCAAGACAAGAATTCCCATAACATTTTATAGTCATTGTTTAACTGTACACCAGTATTTAGTATTTCCAAGAAGTCTAAGGTCAGCTTGATATTTAATTGTATCTTCCGTCTGAAAACGTCTAGTATTTTTTTTTTCCACTGACGTTTAAGACTTTCACCAGGTTAGACCTAAGTGTAGGTCTTTTAAAAATTAATTTTCTTAGAAATATTCTTAGTTTTTTCAGTTTCCAGATTGGGCATTCTGATTTAAAGGAATTTTACTAATTGAGAAATTTTACTAATAGTATTCATTGAAATATTTTTTAATCTAAATAAAGAAAACTCCATCTCAAACTAGCTTAAATAATAAAGTGTTTATTAGATCAAAAGCTAAACAATCCAGAGATAGAAAAGTGTACAAGCAACATATATCCTGGATTCATGCTGTTTTTAGGTTGTCAGTTCTCTTGGCTCTGCCCTTCCCTAATCCTTTGTAAGCTGCATTCTCAGCAAACATTCTCACATTTAAGTGACATGTTGCCAGCAGTTTCTAGAGCTACCAGCTTCCTTATTCACGTCTAGGAGGAGAGAGGACATCTGTTCTCACATTTGCTGAATAAAAGTTCTGTGTTTGACTCTGATTGGATAATCATAGGTCACATGTCTGCTCTGAACCAATCACTATGATGGTGGGTGGGGCTAGGGCTGCCTTGACCAGTCAACCTCTTCCTTTCATTTCTGTTATCACCTCTCTCAATGTTTAAATTTCTTACATCTTTCTTTTTTGTTCTGGGAGACTTTCTGAGGTTTGTCCTCCACACCTCTGAATGGGTTTTCTTCTTTAATCAGTTTTGCTTTTTACAGCCTTCAACGTGAACTTTAATGCAGTTTCATCAAAACTTGTACCCTAGTTTTTAGTCACCTCCTTTTTATTTCTGTCTTTATTTCAATCTGTTCTCTACTATTGGCTTCCTGTACTTTTTTTTTTTTTTAAACTCAGAAGCTCTCTTTGTATTTTTTTTGGAAGCAGATATTGTAAAGGAATATAAAAAAAAATGTCTGTATAACAATGTGAATGTACTTAATGCCACTGAACTGTACACTTAAAAATGATTAAAATGATACATTTTATGTTATGTATATTATACCACAATAAAATTATATTATGTTTCCTACAGAAAATAATTTTCAGTGTGTATTCTCCCTATGTGTATTCAGAGTAATATTTTCTTTTCCTTGCAAGAAAATATTTTATTATACCATATGTGTTGTTTATTTGCTTGTTTTTCTGTTAACTTATCTCCAACATTGTCAGGATTTATCCAGGTTTAGATTTGTCAAAAGTCAGGGTTCATGCAGAGTCCCCAGTATCTTTTTGAGTAAAAATGACTCTTCTTCTCTGATCTAGACCTGGAGTGTTTTACATGTTCAGAATCCCCAGTACCAGTTCTAATTTTTGATAGGAATTGACTGGGATCTTCTATTCTTCCAGCTCTTTTTTTTTTAATTTAAATTTTGTAAAACATAAGAGATAGTATTTAATTCTTTTGTATGTATGGAATTATTTATATAGTTATCCCTCATTATCCACAAGTTCTGCATCCACAGATTCAATCACCCTCAGGTCAAAAATATTAAAAAAATTTCCAGGAACTTTCAAAAAATAAAACTTGAATTCGCTGTGTGTGGACAACTGTTTATATAGCATTTACATTGTATCTACACTATTCACATAGCATTTGCATTATAAGTTATCTAGAGATGATTTAAAATATTTGGGAGGTTGTGAGTAGGTTATATGAAAATACTACACCATTTAATATAAGGGACTTGAGCATCTGCTGATTTTGGTAGCCATAGCAGGTCCTGGAATCAATCAATGCCCTCTGGATACCAAGAGATGACTGTATGTGAGAGATTACACACTTTTCATAAAATGCTCCCATAAATTCTAACTTTTCTTTTGTTTACAGAGCATTTCTGAAGATATATACACATCCAGAATAAAATATGCTGCAGCCAGACCCTCCACCTGTGCTGGGAACTGAGATCTGCAGTTTCTCAGTATGAGTAAAAGAAAAGTGACTGTTTAGAGGTGGAGAAATATGAAAGTTATGAAGCCAGGTCAGACAATATTGGCACTGTGTGTGTGTGTGTGTGTATGTGTGTGTGTGTGTGTATACGGGTGGGGGTAGTTGACTGCATGAGTTCTGGTCATTGTAGCTACTGCATGCTGGCATTGGGACAGACCTTAAGAGTGAGTAAAATTTTTTCCTAATTTATTTGATGTTGTCCTGGGGGTTCTCTTTCAGAGATCTAAATTTGTTTTAGTTAAGAATCAATTCTTTAAAAATTCCCATTGATTCTGCAACTAGTGTAAATGGTCCTGGCTTTTGTCAAGTTTTCTTCAAAGGCAGGAAACATCTTTCCTTTCAGATCCACAGGTAGAATGAATGAGAATGGTATAATTACTCAGAAGAAGATCAAGTTAGACGCTGGGGGCAGACTAAAGCTGGAAACAACGAGAAAGTCTGGTATCCAAACAGGAAAGTGGGGTGGTGTTCAAGCTGTGTGGCAAGAATGTGTAATCAGCATTGGTGTTGAGAGCTCTGATCTGAGCTGGCACCAGTGTTGTTATGGACACTGAATGAGATGCACATGTGGAAGAACATGGAAATGAGTGAAAAACTCTAGAGATTGTTATTTATACTATTGTCATTATCGAAGAACAACTTCTCAGTCTCTTTTCCTTGTTTAGAAGAAAATGGGAACTTTTAGAAAATCTGCCAAGTTGTGCCTAATGAAGTTGGTCAGAATCCAAGCAGAGTTATAAGTACAGCAGAGGCCAGAAGAGGCAGGTGCCGTGGAGATGATGTTAAGTGGTACATAAGAGGTGTGGGCTACGTCGGGGAATTGCAGTTTTGGCAAGAGGTGGACTAAGGCAGTGTCCAAAATCTCCCACTACAAATACATAGAAATACTAGATAAAACAATGTTGAATACATAGTTCTGGTCACAAGAAAGAAAATACCACATGTCAGAAATGAAGAAAAAAATGAAACCGGAGTGTTATGGATGTTGATGTATCTGTCCTGATATGGGTATAGGTTGGGGTGAGAGTTTCTGTCTTGGTGACCTTAAGCCAAAGTGAAAAGATGTTTTGTAAATGCAACCCTTGCATAAAGCAAAAATCCTCAAAAACTGTACCCTCGATGTAAACAGTGTCTAGAAAACAGTCCACCATTGTAGGTAGATAAAGAGGATATTCCCTCTCTTGGTCTGAGCTCTGGATAAAAAAAATTCTCCCAAGAAGAACTTATAACTCAGGCCTGTATCTCACAAGTGTGGTTCCTAAAAACCACTTAGGTGTCCCCCAAATCCCTAAACTGAAAAATAATTAGAGTTAATCACTATGTATTGATATCCTGGGGCACCTGGCTATAGCAAGGATAAAGACACTTTGAAAATATACTCCCATAACTGGGCCTGCAGGTTTTTCGTAGAAAAGTCAAATCACTCTAATTATTATCTCATAATCAAAATATTAATTCATGTGAGAAAATAATCCATCATGAGAGCGAAGGAGACAGAGAAAGGGAGAGAGTAAGTCAACAAAATACACAGGGAGGTAAAGTCCTTGAACTAAATTAAATAATCTGAATGAAAATACAAAATAAATGTTTGTAAGGATTTAAAGAGATAAAAGAAAAAAAGTCTATATAAGTAAGTAGCATAACACTCTGGAAAAATTATAAAAACATTTGAAAAAGAACCAAGTAGAATTTCTAGAAATGAAATTTTAGCCAGTGAAATTGAAAACTCAGTGAATGGGTTAAACATCAGATTAGACACTCCTGAAATGATAAGTACTTACCCAGAAGGCAGAGCTGAAGAAATTATTCAGAATATATCACTGAGAATTGCAGAGATGGAAAAATCTGAAAGAGAGGTTAAGAAGCACAATGTATATAATGAGAACACAGGATGTATCTAACAGGAGTTCCAGAGGAAAGAAGAAACAGAAAAGAAGAAACAGAAATCTTTGAAGAGATAAAGGCTAAATATATT
Source organism: Delphinus delphis (assembly GCF_949987515.2). Classification (NCBI taxonomy): domain Eukaryota; kingdom Metazoa; phylum Chordata; class Mammalia; order Artiodactyla; family Delphinidae; genus Delphinus; species Delphinus delphis. Next base: position 90,245,209 of record NC_082691.1, read on the forward strand.
TTAGAATTAATGAAAGATATGAATCGTCATATTCAGTAAGTGTAACTAATCCTGAATAGGATGAATAAGAAATAAAGCTACTTAACACTACTCTGGTAGACTATCAAAGGAAAGAGGAAATCACAGAAGCAGCCAGAGAGAAATAAGTTATTCTCAAAGAAAAAAAGTTTATCACACAGAAGTTTTCTCAGAAGTACTGACAGACATCAGAAGACAATAGAATAATAATTTTAATACTGTCAAGGGAAAAAAAAATAGAATATAGAAGTAGAGTGACCAATCATTCCAGTTCATCCAGGACTGTCCTGGTTTTAGCACTGAATTCCTGTTTTGGGAAATCCCCCAGCCTAAGGCAAGCCAGGACACTTGGTCACCCTACACTCTATGCAACTGCTCTATGCAATTAAACTGCCACTAGAGAGTAAGAGTGAAAAAACAACATCTGACAAAGTTCACCTATTGCAGACCAATGGTCTGACAGGATCATTGAAGGATAGCCAATGAAGGATAGAGTTTGGCAAAAAAGAAAACTGAATCCAGATAGAGGGAGTGGACTATATGAAGCAATGGGGGACAAATAAGTAAAATATCGCTTAACATAAATAAGCATTGACTAAACAAAATAATAATTAAGGTGACTATACATTTTGGAGATATAAAAATGGAGAAAAAAACTCTGACAACAATAACATGTAAGAAGCTGAGGTGGGGAGTATAGTGAGGATAGAAGTTAAACTTTCTAGAGTCCTTGAATTAGGGACAAGATAGGATTATTGGCTAACTTTACTCTTTGTTAAGCATGTACATTAAAAATCTCTGGTACCTCTTCTCCTTGCCCTTTTCTTCCCGAACAATCCAGTTTCAAAGCTATCAGGGCAAGACAGGCATCCACGCTGGGGCAGGCAGGTACTAGTCCCAGTGGCCCAGGGTGGGGTGACAGAGCCCAAGGAGAGTAAGGTGGGCATCTACACCATGGGCGGCCTGGTGCGTGGTGTGGAAGCTTGAGTGGGGTGAGGGGGTGTCCCTGCAGCAGCCTGAGAACGGCGTCTGCACAGGGGCTACCTGGCCCAGGGTGTCAGAGCCCAGGACAGGGAAGGAGGAAGTCTCCCTATGTGGGAGGTGGTGAAGTTGAGTAGGGTGACGAGGGTGTCCACATGGGAGTGGAGATTAGTTACATATGGGGTGTTGTTCAAATAAATAAATATATTAAAATAATTGGGAGCCAGATACCCCACTATCAGAGAGAGGGAGAGAATTACTAAGTAGAAAGGGACAAAACCACAATCATGTAGTTGTTGGATTGGAATTGGAGACATCTGCGTGGAGTCAAGGTTCTCAGTATAGGTAGATGTAGGAACAAACACAGATATACATGTACGTATGTATTACATGCATACATATATTTCTAAGCTCACTCCACTGGGATGGCCTGGGACCGAAATAGGGGACACCTGGAGCATCACACTGAATGTCACTGTCACGTCAAATAGCAATGGTAACAGTTTACAACACAATGTGTGTAAACCAATAGAGGTTACCAAATGAGTACAGTGAACTTTTGACGAGCAATGGAAAATTTACATAATTTCAAAATCCCCACAAAATACTGATTACTTATAAAACCAAAAAGAGGTACTTTCCAATAGAGTGGGCTGGTAGACACAAGCTCAATCAAGTGAATGTCATCAGTACTGAGACAAATCAAAATCATGTGCCAACTGAAAATAATGCAATAATAATGAAACAGCCTCACTTCCAAGATGTTTCTGCCAAAGATGCATAATCATCAGACAAACCACGGTTCAGGGGACTTTGGCAGAATTACCAGCTTTTTCATCGAGTTGTCAACGTTGTGTAAGTCAGGGCAAGAAGGAAGAACTGTTCCATATAAAAAGAGAGTAAAGAGGCACGACAAGTACGTGGAGAACTTGATTCTGAATTGGATCCTTTTGCTGAGCAGGACATTATTAGGACAAATGGCAAAATTTGAGCAGGGTCTGGGGATTAGGATATTGGTGTTAATTTCTTCATTTTGATGGTTAAATGACGTTTCAGGAGAATTACTATAATTGTTATATATATATAAATATATATATATATATGTTTTGCAGGAAACACGTACTAAAGTATTTGGGGACTGGTGGATGACAGGCTCATGCTGGCAACTTACCTTAAATGTTTCTGGAAAAATCATACTGTACTTGCAACTTTTCTGTACATTCAAGATAGTTTCAAAAACAGAATGTTCTCCAAAACAGTTTTTTTTCTGGCAACATTGTGGACTAGATGTCTCAAGAAAACCCTTCCAGGACTGGGTACTTAAAATGCCGAATTCGAAACAAAAAGAAACAACTTCATAAAAGCGTGAAGTAAAAGAGAAAAACACTCAGAGACCAGAGATGCAGAAAGGCGTGATTCCCCAGGAGTGAGTGAGCTCCGGACCCCAGATCGCACTGTACCTGGAGCCTGAGCTTTATTTGGAAAGAAACAGGAAAGAAAACAAAGATAGGAAAGAAAGATAGGAAAGAAAGAAAAGAGAGGAAAGAACAAAGCAGGAAAGAAAACAAAGATAGCTCAGTGCCCGAGAAAGGAGAGACCTCTGATGAACAACTTGAACCTGCTGAGGGTGAAAGAAATGTTCCCTGCAGAACGAGACTTACCTGTCTCATCCGTCTTGGCAAAGCATAGCGTGGCATGGTAATTTAAAACATCTTCTGGGCTTCCCTGGTGGCGCGGTGGTTGAGAGTCCGCCTGCCGATGCAGGGGACGCGGGTTCGTGCCGCGGTCCAGGAGGATCCCACATGCCGCGGAGCGGCTGGGCCCGTGAGCCATGGCCGCTGAGCCTGCGCAACCGGAGCCTGTGCTCCGCGGCGGGAGAGGCTACAACAGTGAGAGGCTCGCGTACAGCAAAATAAATAAATAAATAAAATTAAATTAAATTAAAAATCTTCTGAGAATTTTCAATCATAAGTGTGCATTCCATGGGGTTGGTGCTGGAATTCACATTACCTGTGTGATCTGAAACACCACTAACCCCTCCCCGCCCACAGGTGTGCTGAGTTTAGAGCGGCTCTGGTTAAGTGTTACGCAGTTAGCCAGGTTTTCTAAAATACTGATCCTGGAGCAAGGATTTAAAGTGCTGAGGCTTTATTTGGGAAGTGCAAATCCAGGGCAGCTAGAATGAAGGAGAGGGAACCGAGGCAGAGGAGATGGGAGGTGATGTCATGAGGTCCTCCTGCCCTGGCCATCCTCAGTGAGGAAGTCTGTGGAGCAGGTGCTCAGAAATGAGGTTGTGCAGAGAAAATGCCTCAGAGCAGTGAAGATGGGTTGAGGGGAGGAAGGAGGAACAAAGATTTACCCACCTGGTGCCTTCTATCTCCTGCCTCCTAACTGTCAAAGTTCTCCTCTGGGAAGGCCACTCCAGCACACTTCTGGGTTGAGTCATCCGCCCGCTCAGCACGGTTCAGGAGGCCAGATCCATGCTCTACGTGGGGTGTTTCATTTGGGGCCAGAAGTGGTGGGAGAAGCAGAAACTACCCGTGTGACTGCTGTTCTGGGTCACACGACAGTGATGAAGGGGAGGTCCGGGCACGCACAGGACAAGTGCGTGTCAACCCCTGGGTGTGGCAGCATGGTCCAGGAGGCAAGGGAATCTGAGATGCTGTGAATGACTAGGGTCAGATGCAGTGTCTTTCTTGTGGCCTCTCAGATCTAATCACGCTCTCCCCTTATTTTAGGCTCCTTTTTGTAATACAATCTCCATTTTTATTCTTGGGCTATTCTAATTTCTTCTCAGAAAAGAGAAGAAGTCCTCTTCAAAGTGGTAGCCAGTTGTGATGTCTTGGAGGATATATGGCAACAGGTGAGTGTTTCATGTCTGACGGTCCTGCTCCTGTAGTTGGTCTTGACGCTGTACTTTATATTCTGTCTCCTTTCACCACCACCATCTTGGATTCCTCGCAGCTTGGTCAGCAGTTAAGCTGGGTTGGATGGCTTGCCTGGCATAGTGGCCCAGACCTTCACCCAAACTTTTTGCTGTTCTGCCCTTGCTGGGTGGTGGTGTACAGCAGACAGTTTTGTGTCCTGCTTATGCACCCTCAGCATTCACCTTTACAAACAGAAGGCTGCTTGCCGAGAACACCTGCAAACTCTACGACTGAAGAAGCCCATACTCCAGGAGAAGACTGGCAGCATCATAAAGAGAATCCCCTGGAACCAGTCCTCAACCACAGATGGACCTGGAGATGGATAACAGCCCGCTCCCCACTGTGTAGCTTTGTGTGTTCCACACTGAGTTAGAGTTGCCCAGGAGGGCTGCATGCCTGTTGCCCGCAGTTGTAAATTGGTTGATAATACTGGTTTTTCTCTTCCTGTCCTGCTTCCCATTTCCCTACTGGTGTTTTCTGGGCTTAGTCCCAAATAAACTACTCATACTCAAATCCTTTTCAGGGTTTGTTTCTGGGAATCTCACATTGAGACACATTAGCTGTAATTGCTCATTGATAGTTAATACTAGGCTTGGTAGTACTATGAGATACCCAGTGAACCCCAAACCCCAGTGTTCAGACATGCTCATTCCTGCTCCCATTGTGAAGTAGCAATCCTACTTCTTCAAGGGTACCAGTAAGCCACCAAGCTTACAGTTATTTCTTTGCCTGCTGGCTAAGCGGTACTGCACCCTTCAGTTTAGTGTAAGTCTTACTGATGTCCCCTCCTCCAAGAAAGCCAGTACCTCTAACCCTTCAGGGTCCAAATTTGGGGTATGAATTCCACAAGTGGGCCATTGGGTATGATTATGAGAGGGGCTGCTTTTAATTTCACTCCTTGGTTACCGGAGTGGACTGGTTTTCTTGTGATCAGAGACTAAAATACATTGGCTGTTGGTTCACTTCCAGCCACTGGAAACTAGAGAACATGATTTGTTAATTCAATGCACATGCTACATTTGTGCTCCCTAACTTCACATGTGTTGAACCCCAGCTGGCAGCGTAGCCAGCCTTCGACAAGCTGTGCCACCATTCCACCAGATCGGCAGCTTCTGGTCGATGGGTACATCGTTAAGACCAGAGAATCCTGTGGCCACAAGCCTATAAATGCATCACTATTGCTATAAAATGAGTTCCTTATTCTGAGGTGAGGTTCTGTGTGGTTCCATATTGGTAGAGAGCATGGCGCTGGCAGAGGCACTGTGGTCAAGAAGGGCAAACACGTAATGCGAAGTAAAGGAATTGCTGCCCCGGGAGTCAGAAGAGATGTTGTAACACCGACCCACCACCAGGTGGCTGCCTGACCTCCTCAAGGAATGATGCTTTATACTAGGCCACTTCAGTCTCTCTTGCTGAGTGCTGGACATTCAGCAGAGGCTGAGGTGAGAAGAGGCTGCTGTAGGCTGAGCTAATGCAGCCTCCTGTTCTTTCACTTGCCCCTTATCCACAAGCTCTTTTTAGCCCTTCATATGATCTGGATAGGAGCTGGCCTGTATACCGCATGAGTCACAGATTACGCCTTTCAGGTTCTACTCATTGGATTGAGGTGAAAAGCAGGTAGTTCCACACCCGACTCTCTCCTTGGTGGGTGTTCACAGAACAGGCTAGGACATATAGCGCCATTCTCTCCAAGACGTTCTCATCACAAATTCTCTCTCCTTCATCTGCAACAAGCTGGCCCTTTTTTACATTCAGTACAGATGGAGGGTGTAAGAGTAGTGAAGCCATGGTATGTTTTGTCTTGGTCTGACATCTCACTTTGATAACTGATATCTATCATTTTAGGATCTCAGGCGAAGGTTCTGATTTTAATATTCTATAAAATGTGCATAATCTCAAATCTAGCAAGTCAGCTTAGAGAAATTTTCACATATGTATAAGATGACGTGCAAGGAGCTTCACTACAACACTGTTTACCATAGAAAGAAAAATGAGAAGAAAACAATCTAAATAACCCTAAATAAAGGAAAGGGCTGGTAAACTCTAGTTATTCAAACAATGGAAGACTATATAGCAGTTAAAATGAATGGATAAATATGAATAAAAATGAGTTCAAAAAGCAAGTTGGATCTATACAGTATAAGACCATTTATTAGAAACCCCACAGAAAACTGTGGTTTTCTGTGTATTCAAAACTGTGTATTCAAAACTATGGTGGTTTTGAATACACACATATAAAAATATTAATTATAAACATAAAAATATTGCATATCAATCTCCAGGAAAGGAGAGGGGAGAAAAGAGTAGGTAACAAAAATCATACCCTTTAAAGAAGACAGAAAGATATTTTAAAACAAAGATAAAATATTTACATTTAATTATTTAATTTACATTTAAATTTAATACAGTAATAATATAATGTGATTACTATTTAACAAATTAATACATTTAAATTTAATATTAATTTAATCTTGACAATTTAAAAGAGGATTTTATAGAGCTTTTGAAATTATTCACAATTAAATTAAAAATTTTAGAAAAAATAATGGCTGGATGTTGTCAAAAGCCATAAACATTAGTTCCTAAATATTTTAGTATGAGGATGATTTTTAACATAAAGTTTCACTTCTTATTAATTATACCAGTATCCCTGCATATTTGAATAACAGTGGCACTGTGGTGTAAAGTAATATTTCTTCCATTTCTGAACAATGAATGATGTTAAATTAGGAGCCATTTGTCCTAGAGTTGTCAACCATTTAGCTTTTTCTCTATGTATCAATGTTTTTTCTAAGTTGGACACGTTTGGAGTTCTATTCAAAATATAAATCTTCTACTCAGTTTATTCTAATTCATTCTCTGCATAGAGATTCCCCTTCAGTGACTTTAGGAATCAAGCCCTGAGAAATGTCAGTTATTGGATCCCACCTGCTCCTTCCTCACTCCTCCCTGCCACCATGGGCCTCAGCTCTCACCTGTGGACCTGTGGCTCCCACTGGGTCTCTGAGGTAGGATGTTCCTGTCTGTTCTCACGCTTCTACTGGTCTTCACACCATCAGAGGCAACAGAGGGCAGATGTTAGCCCAAACTATGACTTCGGCAAAAATTATTTTCAGAGTCTCCGACTGTTCCCTGTTAATCACTTCAGACTGTTCATTTCAGCTTAACAAACATTTATTGAATATCTATTATGTGCCAGGAACTTTTCCAGATCCTGGCAGTAAAAAAGATAATTAAGATATAACTCTTGCCTTCAAGACTTGAGTCTGGTGACTAATGACCTCTCTAAGGACCTTTCCTGTTTTGAGAACAGGAAAGATCTGGTTTTGATTCATCTTGACTTGTCTGCTGAGGCCCACGCTCATATTTCTGGCTGCCCAGTAAACCTTTTCTCTAGGTGTTTCACGGTAACCACAAATAAAAGGTGAAAATTGTTTTCTCTTATTTTCAAACTCTTTCTCTTCCTGGCATCCCGTTTGTCTCTGACCTGACTCGAAGCCTCAATTTTCAGTCCTCCACCATCATTCCTTCAATGGTTACAGTTATTTTCCATTTCCGGGGCTGCCGCTCTCGGTACTCAGGCTCTGGCCACCTCAATTCCGGACTACCCTAATCGCCTCTTAATTGGTCTCCCTGACTCTATTCTCTCCCTCTCTGATCCATCCTACTATTGTTGGCAGACTGGTGTTCCTAAAATACCCCTTAATTACATCACATCTCTGCACCCAGACTTTCAGTGATTCCCTAGTGACTGGCCTGAAGCCCGTTGTTCTAGGCCTGCATTCACTGTCCTTCATTCTAGGGCGCCGACCTACCTTTCCAAACTTACTTCTGTATATTCACTTTCTTGAACCTCACCTTCAGGTAAACTCAGCGCTACCATTGATACTTTGAAGCATAGGAAGTGGAAAGGAGACTTCTTTGCAAATTTTATTTGATCACTGCTTTGAACTGTTCCCATTATTAGTCAACATTCTTTGCTTCTGTCTCACATTTCTCAGCACATTTTCAGCATCGTTGTCTTACAGCCGTGGATCCCTAACTATGGTGCACATTGAAATCATCCGGGGCCTTTAAAGACTACCCACGCTCGGATACACCTCCCAGAGACTCTGAATTACGTGGTCTGGGCATCAGGATTTTAAAAGGTCTCAGGTGACCCTAATGTGCTACCTAGACTGAGAACGTGGCTTCCTGGAAAGGCTGCTGTGAGCCAACTTTGCCGGTGCCGTAGGACAAACCACAACAATAATAACAGCAGCAGCAGAACAAGGTGATGATATATTTGTTGGCCACTGTGCACTGCGATTTAGGGAGAGACCTGGTATTGGGTCACTCTGGTATGGGCCTGGGAATCTTACTGATAACTGCCTTCATTAACACACAACTTGAAGAAAAAAAAATCTAGGCTTCTAAAAGCATTCTTCGAGGGGGTGGGCTTATACTCTAATGTGGACGCTACCTTTTTCCATCTCCATAGGAGGTCGCTAAGAAAAGCACAGACGGGCTCTCACATTACCGCCATGGGCAAATGAATCATGTTCTAAGTGCAGATGGTCAACAGAATAGCTACTGCGTCAGAAAAGCTAAGAAAATGATTTGCTACAGGCCGACAAAGTCTTCTGATCTTTCATGTTTATTTTTAGATAAACAAGAAGCCTATTTTGTGTTTGGCGCTGACTCGGTGCCTGGAATATTTTAAGCACTCACAAACTTTTCTATGTGTCAGATTATGCCGGACTATAATATTCCCTAAAATGATATATTTAAAATGAAAGAAACTTCCAGGGGACAATGCTATACCCTGTGTGACGAACTTCAACTTTACAAATGGACAGTTAGACTCATGTCCAAAATGTATCAGGCTTCACATAAAATTACATGAAATTTTATTCTGGTTTGAAGATCAGAATTCCTCCAATAACCTTTAGGTAAAATTAGCAAGAAATGTCATTGGGAAGGTATGTTAGGACTTTCGTTTGGGAATACAAAATCATTGTTCTTCACTGAGCTGTGGAGTAGTTTGAAGTTATTAGAGGTCTCAAGTGATGATTTTGACCATTCTATGCAATTGGGGAGTTGATGGGTCTCAATTTTTCAATCTGTGAAATAAAGTCGTAAGAATAAGCGGTGGTATCGTAAGTCATGCTGTGGTTTGTTTATATGTTATTCTCATTGTCTCTAGATGTTAGGTTATTGTATAAAAGTGTTGTTATATTCCTAAACGGCTGGAGGTCTCACTGTATCTGTGCCAAGTGACTACGGATGAGGTTAATCCCTAAGGGGGAAGGTCCTTACAGGTGGGGGGTTGGGGATGTGGCTGTTTGATGGTGTAGAGAGGACTGGCACCATGCCAGAGAATGATTTTGTCTTTTTGTGCTGAAATTACAGCAAAAGTATAAAACTGAGGACAAAACAGCTAAGTACCCCATACCCTGAAGATAGTTAGCAAAGGGTCACCACCTCCGGGGCCCTTTGGGTTTGTTTACTAAGAGGTGGTTAAATCCGCCTCATGACCATGACCCCTTGTCCCATCCCTGTCTGCATGGTGTCACCAGGGCCCAGGTAAGAGGTTTCCAGCCTCCTTCCCCATGGGAGTTTCTTTCTTCTCCAAGAAGCCAAGGGAAGGGCTTTCAAGGGGCATCAGTCATAGGGTTTGAGGGCATCGTATCTTCTCCCTGATGGAGGGGTGCTGAACTCCAGAAGTTGCAGGCTCATTCTGTGCTGACCTGGGCATGGTACAGAGCAGGGCGGGAAAGTTTTAGGTGAGTCTGACACACGCCTCTGTCCGTGTGTGAGGCCTGGGGACACGGCCGCTACTAGTCTGGAGATTCCTGAGCAGGAAGCTTGTTGGAAGAGCTGTCCCCAGCTGGGTAAGGAGCGGCCCGGGTGTGAGGAGAAGGTGCTGGAGGAGAACAGGATGGGGCCACACCCACCCTAGACCTTCTGAGGGCACAGAAGGGACCACCCAGAGGTGAGGGGAAGGGCGGGAGCACAGGGATGCCCAGTGGCTGCTGGGTCAAGCGAGGGGCCACCCAACCCGAGAAAGGGCTGGAGGCGTGCGCTGTAGATGGAGCAGATGAGAGATGGGGAGGCCTCTTTTCTGGGGGGCTTCTCAGGGCTTGGGGAGGGGCAAGGTGAAATTAGCATTGCCCCAAGAACACCATGTGTTTAGGCTGAGACCGGAGGCCAGGACATCTGCCCTCATGGACATGATCACCACTGCCTTCACTTATTTCTCCTCCCTGCCCCTAAGGTGCTAGAAGAGCCAGATCTTGAAAGGAGAAGAGGAGAGAAGTTATTTCAGAGTCAAACCGTGTTCATCCTTTACGGCAAGAACCCAGGACCTATGGATCTAGCTATTTTGAAGAAGGGGAGATGAACAATTTTTAATTAGCTAAGGTATTAGAATTTTTAATATAAGTAGTGTTAATAATCAGAAGGGACTGCTGAGTTATGGACGGTGCCAAGAGGTCATTGCTAGGAAGTAGGACAGGGTTATTGGAAAAAACATGATTGAGAGAAAGATTTGAAAAAAGTAACAATTTTGTGTTACTAACCATTGAGTTGAAACTCCTTCATAGACTGTCTACATTTGAAATGTTGGAATGTTCTTAGTAATAGTGAACCTGAGTTTGGGATTTCTAGGGACCAGGACAAAGGGAGATCAGGAGTTTCCTATATCTATTTTTCAGTGAAAGTAGCTGGAGTGAGGTTTGGAGTCACAAAAGATGAGCATAGCCTTTTCTTGGAAGCCTATGCTCTGGGATGCCCAGGGCGAGGTGATGAGGGGTAGGGGGGAGGAGCCAGTCGGGGAAGAGGCCCCTTTATAAGAGGGAGAAGCAGGAGCAGGAAGGCAGGCTGGGCAGGAGTCACACTCTGACCCTCCCAAGGGGGAGGGAAGGGTATCCTATTCAGCAGTGGTTGCTTTTGTTCCTGTCTTCTGGAGGCTTAACTTGCTGCTGGTGAGGACTTGGGGCAGAGGTTTGGGGCAGGGCGCAGAGAGCAATGTTTCTTTTCCCCACCATCAGCTAAGTAGAATTATAAAGTTGTTCAAACTCAGAGCTGGAAGGTATTAAGGAAGGACATTCGATACCCCTTTTTTATATAATCCTTGTTTTGCTAGTACCTAATATAGGATCACAGACCCCTGCTCTTTCCCCCTCCCTCTACAGTCCCTGTACACTGAAAAACAAGTGTCTGATCAAGCTCCTTGTTGGTTGCCATAAGGTTCTTGCTATTCCACTCCTGGTACACTGCTCCAGCCCCATTTGCTTAGAGGTACCTTGAGCTGCCTTGAAAGTCCACTGAGTACCACACCCCACTCTCTCACCAGGCACCTTTGCCCCTGCTGCTAGGGCATCACTTCTCAGAGCAGACATGGCCACTGCTGCCCAAGCTCATGACCCTTCGAAGAGCCAAGACGTTTTAAAAAACTGGATCCAGGTTGTTGTGTTTGGCTGCCTCATTCTCTTGGGATGTACTCTCTCCCCAGAAGTGCTTCGTCTTTCTTTCCTCAATTATTTTTTGGCAAGTCCCCCATTAGTTTACTGGACGTGTCCCCACATATCTGAACTGCAGTGGTGAACATAGTTTAGGCTTAAGCTGAATGCCCTTCTTCAAACCATGAAGAAATGGAAATTGAATAGTCAGGAAAGTAACTTACCCTGGAGCCTCATGGTGTGTGTGACTAGAACTAAAATGTCCAGTAAGCATGATCATTATCTATGCTTAGAGGAGCTGGGGGTGGAGAGAAGCAGTGAGAAGGAGGAAGAAATAGATCCAAGTCAGCTTTCTGGAACCACAAGGAGATGGTGTGTGGACTGACAGCTGAACAGAGAACCCTCCAAATGAAATATTGTCCATGTGAGGCCATGGACCATCCTGCCTGATATTAGGGGACAGCCAAGATTTAACATGACTACTTTGCTTTTACAATAATGTTAAAGTCTTGAATTATTTTTATTTTATGACTATTATTCTTTTCCAAATGTGAACACTTTCCTTGGAAAATAATGAAAATTATTTTTCACATTGAGTGAATCTGGAGATTAATGGTCTCAGTCTTGGCTTTGTATTTGATTAAAGGAATCTTATTTATGACCCAAGTCTGGATGCCTAATGATATCTGGAGCTGCAAATAGTGGTCTTGCTTTAGATTTTTGATGAAGCATTGAATACTATTTACGACTCTGAACATTTAATTTTGATTGGACAGATTTACTGTTTCAGAGAATAGTTTCCTGGAACTGTCGTGGGGTGATTATGATGTTTGCTACAGAGTGAATAGAGAAACTGTACTTCAATATATTAGTGATGAAATCCTTCTCTTCCAATGCACTTCTTTTTTAAGGCTAAAGGACCTATTCTCTGAGGTATGGATGTCACATGATTAACGTGTTGGAAAATTCTAAATCAAACTTCAAAGAAACATTGTTCTCTTATTTGATTAACATCCATCTAGAATTGCTCCAGATTATATTTTCTTTTCAACCCAGCGGTGAGACGTAATCAGTGTTTCTGATTGTTGGCTTTTCAACTGTGGTGAGGACAGCAGAAATACATATTTATAGAATTCTTAGTCCTTGGTGAAGTGGGAGAAGGGAGTAGTCAGAGGTCACTAACGCTTCACCCCTCCGTAGGAGTGGGCCTGGGAAAGGTGGTCATTGAGCCCCTGGACCAAGCCATCATTGAAATACACAGCATGACTTACTTTATCCTCAGTTTTAATGGTAAAGGGATGGGTAGGATAGGCAAATTAGAAAATAAAAATCAAGAGCTTGGCAAGTGAAGTTAGTCAGAATAGAATTTGATTCCTGGATCTCCCAGCAACTAGTCTTTGACGTTTTCTGTGTTTTTTGGCTTCTCTGAGCCTTAGTGTCTTCACTGGTAAGTTATTATTTGCCTGACAGAATTGTTATGAGAGTTAAATGAAGTGATCCCTGAGTAGTATCCAGCCCAGCGAATGACATACGGTAGGTGAATAATGAACATTTGCCCGCTGGACCACCAAGCATCCGTTCTTTTGGCGACAGTATCTGATTTTCCCTTTTGAGAACCGTCCTCTTCCTGTTGTCTGAGGAAGTGCTGCCAGTGGAGCTGATTCTACTACCAGCTTCGGGAGTATAATGTGTGACTCAGACCTGGTCAGGTAGCATCAATGCACCCTTGGCTATATGACTCCTTCAGGGATCAACATAAATCAGGCCATTCAAAAGACAATCCTATGTGGGAGCTACTAGGGAGAGATACCTTTTCCCCCTCTGAACTTGAACATAGAGAAAGACTGAAGCCGTTCGCAGCCATTCTGCTCCCACAGAGCCTCAGAATTAAGCTGATATATGGTAGACAGCAAAGCTGAGAAATATAATTTAAGACATAATTTGAGCCACCGATCCCCAAATGCTTCAGCTAAATTAATTAATATATACTAATTTTTTACTTAAGTTATTTACTTGCAATCAAGAGTCCTGACTGATATAAGGAACATAATAAAGTTTTGTCATTCTGCACCTCCCTATTCCCCCAGTTAAGGCCAGAACCCTGCAGAGGAAGCATAAAAGCATTAAAGTTCTCCCAGAATTCCTAACAGGAGGCAAAAAATGCAAGGAAGTGCTTTCCAGACTCTGCAATTTCATATACATAAACAACTTTGAAAATATATTCCATTAAAAAATAAAATTCATAAAACACCAACAACTACCATGTCCTCTCACTATTTTCTCATAAAAGAAAGGGCATTTTTAATATTCTAAAATAAGAAGTACGGAATATAATAAAGGATAGTATTTAAAATAGAATAAATCTAGCTTTAAGAAAAACGCACTGTGCCATCCTTATTTCTTTCATTTACCACAGAGCAGCGAAAATGTCAGTGGTTTTGTAAGTTCTAGGTCTGACATAAGACATCCTAGAATCAAATCCTCACTAGCTGTTCCTTAATTATTCTGAGTTTCAGTTTCCTCATCCTTAAAATAGAAATAATACTGACCTCTGACTCATGGGGTTTTGGAAGAGCGCAACAACAACAAAAACAAGCGGGACTACATCAAAGTAAAGAGCTTCTGGTAAGGATGAAAGGAGTGAATGCATGTAAAGTTTTTAGAATAGTGCCTGACACATGGATAGTACTCAATAAACATTATTATTACCATTACTTATCAACACTCAGTGTAAGTCTCTGGGACGGATATCAGATTCTAATTTCAGCCTGGACACTAATTCTGTGATCTTGGGCATGTCAGTTCAGCTGTCTGGGTTTCAGAGGGTTTTTCGGAAGAATGCAGAAATCTAATGCAAGAAACAACGCCCGTTCTCCGATTCGTCTCCTCTCACGGGGGAGTGAGCCACCATGACTGGTCACTCAACGCTCACGCGGGACCAGATTGGCTCCCCAGAGGGGAGATGAATCATTCATCCTGCCCCACAGTGTTCCTGTCAGCAGATGGCTGCTTTTCTCTCTGGATGGACGGAGAGACATGGGAGAGAAAAAACCTGATGGAGGAGTGAGTGGAGGAGGGATTCAGGGTAGGAGGTTTCCAAAGATGACGTTGGGAAAATCCCAATGATGCCAGCCGCCGTGGGCAACAGATTTAGGGATGACAGGTTACTACTTCCAACCACTCCACTGCCCTCTACTGGCAAAGCCTAGTGAGTGGTGAGGAAATCTTGGGTATCCTGCTTGTCTGGGAGGGCAAGTCCATCCTTGAGCGTCCTCTTTCGGGCGAAAAGTAAAGACAATGCGTAAAGCGTTGTGCCCGTTAATTTTAAAAAAGGGAAAAAATGGTTCAGGCAACTCATATAGAGTTTAAAGGCTCTGTTAGCTGATGCATATCAGGGAGCACCTCAGGGTTAGAAAACTTCCTCATCAGAAGCTGGGCTGGAGTTTCAACAGAGACAGGAGAAGAGTTGGGTATGTGATCCTGGTCTTGACTCAGGGAGCAGTTTTCTTCCACTGAAACTGCTATAAAACGTGTAGTTGGAACGTTGGGAGAGGATTGCATGTCCTCACACCTCTTTCTTGGAATCCTTGGCCTAAGTCTCATGTTAGCTGCTGTCAGAACTGTTCTTTGAAGAGCTCTCTGCCTTGTGGCTTGTCTCTTAACTGTCTCATGTCACTTAAGGTTCAGGGGAAGGGGAGATAGGGGAGAAAAAAGAGGGAGAGAGGAAAAGAAGAAAGAAAATAAAGAAGGGAAGTGGACAAAGTCAAAGCAGGCAGCTGGATCTGTTTTAATTCTTTTTCAACTTAGAAGGAAACTTTCCCCAGTCTTAAGATTGTTTTCTTATTTCTCAGGAGGCTTTAATGTGTATTTTCTTCCTTCGAACTTATCGTTTTCATTCTTATTTCCTAAGTAGTCCAGTAAGTGTTTAAAAAATTCCGTTAAGAGAGAAAGAGAGCTAAATCACACAGATGTGTGTCATATTATTCTTTAAACTGTAGGTATGTGTGTAAACATTATATACGTTTCCTTATGCATGATATATTCCACAATAAAAATGTCAAAATAAAGAGAGAGGAAGAAGGAGAAATATTTCATTTAAGGCTGGAAAGGAAAACAAAGTCAGTATCTTTCGACTCTCAACTCATCCTCATTTGGGTCAGTTATACGTTTTAGGCTTAGTGTCAGATGGGGGAGGAACAGATAGGAAGCAGTAAAGAAGTTCAGGAACGGCAAGTTCTGGGAATCGTTCCACTGAAGCGTGTTCCAGGATTTTGTTCACGCAATGATAGTTTTTGTGGTCTATGACACTAACGAACTTCCGTCAAACACTAGTGAGGAGCAATTTGGAGTAGAGCAAAGAGCAAAGTGGCTCCAGTGTTAAGATGGATGAAACATCTCGCTGATGAGGGGTTTTATGTTTATGGGTCAAATCCACATTCACACGCATGCACTGCTCCTTTCTCCTAACTGCTTTATGATTCTCTTTTAAGATGTGCATTCATTGTGTTGCTTACATAAGGAATGAAGAGCTACTTTCTCGAGAAACCTGCTCCATGGGTATATCTTAATGAAAAAGAGTTGAACTGGAAATTTTAAGCCTGTACTTTTAAAGGCCAACAGAGATACCAAACTGGAGGCAGAGTACAGAGGAGAGGAGGGTATGGAAGTCCTGAGGAAACAGCCAGTAAGACTATCTTCTGCTTTAACCCAGGACTTCAACCTGAATAGGGATGTGTTATGGACTGGATGTTTGTGTCCCTCCCATATTCACG
This sequence comes from Delphinus delphis, assembly GCF_949987515.2. NCBI lineage: Eukaryota > Metazoa > Chordata > Mammalia > Artiodactyla > Delphinidae > Delphinus > Delphinus delphis. The sequence goes on from NC_082691.1 coordinate 90,261,349, forward strand.
TGTTGAAATCCTAATCCACAAAGTGATGGTATTAGGAGGTGGGGTCTTTGGGAGGTGCTTAATGCACCAGAGTGGAGCCGTCATGAGTGGGATTAACGCCCTTATAAAAGAGACCCCGGAGAGCTCCCTTACCCCCTCATTCATGTGAGGACACAAAGAGAAAATAGCCATTTGTGAACCAGGAAGGGGGCTCTTACCAGGCACCAGATCTGTAGTGCCTTGGTCCTGGGCTCCCCAGCCTCCAGAATTGTGAGAAATCAATGCTCGTTGTTTAATCCACCCTGTCCATGGTGTTCTTGTTATAGCAGAGCCCAAATGAACTGAGACAGAATGGAGGAGATCACATCTGGCGCAAGCTTATTCCTGGTGGTACTTCTTCCAGCGTCCTTGAATCTCCCCATATTCTGATTTTTCTCTGCCCTGCTTCAGCCCTTCTCATGTTTATCACCCATCTGGGATTCCACAACCATCTCACCTCACCCTTACTGCTCTCTCTCCCTCTCCTTCTCTCTCTCTCTCTTCCTCTAGTTGTACATGTCAAGCTTCTCCAGAACTAGCAGTCATAACTGGACATATCTTGTAACCAGATTCAAGTTTGGCAGCATGAAGAACCTCATTTGTTTATTAGCTTTGGTGTTCACATTTCAAGTTAATTAAATCCAACCAACATTTTTGAGAACCCAGGATATGTAGATATGGGGACTAGCAAGACAAAAGACATGGTACACAGCTGGTTGTGCTTTGGGGCCATTCCTATTACCATTGCCAAGTCCTCTGAATAGACTGACTTCCGGGTGTACTTCGGCTTGTTGGATAAATTGAATCCACTTTTAATAATATCATTGATGATAATTGTTGCTTAGTAAAATTTATCGAGAAACAGTAAAAGACTGATTGAGTATTTCAATTACTTTTTTGCTCATAGAAAACTTGGCCATAGAAAAAAGTAAGTCTCAAAGGAGTTGAGTGCGGGAAGGGTGGAAATCAGGAGGGTCAGTGAGCTGCTGGCGGGATGGTATGGTGCTCGTGAGCAGTGTGGTTGCTTAAAAACCCAGACTCTTCCCTGAAAGACCCCCAAGTGCTAATGGGAAACAAGAAGGAAGGGAAAAAAATGATGCTTTACCCTACGTGATTTTAATTCTCAACAAGGAAATAAAAAATGAATTTTGTCCCAAAGACTTGATCTGTGGCTAATTCAAGTCCATGTCATTTTTCCCTTGTTCTGGAAAATGGGGTTATGTAGAACATGAATCTCATTCCAATAAATATTGACCTCTGTTATACAAAATGCAAATGGTTGAATCTCATAGTTTCACACTGTTATTTAATTGAACTTCAGTTATCTAGAAGTGAAACATTATTCAGTTTTCAAAATCTATTTAATTTTTATGTTTTGCCTTTTATGTAATGACTTTATTCATTATGATTAAGCTGCTTAGATGAAAAGAAAACAAATCAGTCACTTGAAGCAACTTCAAAATTCTGAAGAATCAACAATATCAAGGTGGTAGATTAAACTTTTAAACGTTTGATTTAGATGTTGGCATGTTGCTAATTGTCACGTCGCGGGTATCTGGGTTTGAAATCTGGCTCCTCCACTTACCACATTACCCCAACAGATTTTTCAATCTCCCCATGCCTTATTTTAGGGGCTAATAAGAGCACTTAATTAATAGGGTTGTTGTGAGGATTAAATGAGTTCCTCAAATAAAGCATTTAGAAGAATAGCTGGCATGGAATATCCTCTGTAAGTGTGTTTTAATTCCCGTCATCATCATCATCATCATCATCATCATATCCTGGCAGGTTGATTGACTCAGCATCAAACTTTTTTTTTTTGATGATGAAGAGCGAATTTTCATTATTTATCTTTCAGAGAAGTTCAACCAAAATTGTCTGTGATGATAAAACTGCAGCCCGTGGTTATAATCATTGTACAAATGTTCAACTCATGCTGCTTGTCATTTTCTGGGTTCTCCTTACTATTTCACGACCATTTAATTCACAGATGACTCAGATGACTGAAAGGACATTAGTCCTTCTGTCTCCTTATTTGCTCAGGGTTGAAGCAAGTAGTATTTGTCTTTTGAGAAGAGAAATTGGCAAATGGGTTTATTTTAGAGGCGTTCTGCTCTGTTCTTGCTTTCTCGCTTTGCAGGGTAAAACAGTAAACTCCCTAGTGGGTGGGACAGAAGGAGGTCTCACTCTGACTCTCATCCAGTGCCTCTCCTTAGCCAGGCTCCAGAGCTAGGGATGTTTAAATTCATTCCAGAAGAAATGGCTTTGGGTTTGGCTTCAGAAAAGGCAAAAATAATTGGATTAATTTAATAGAGATTAAAGACCATTCATAGTCTTCAAGTATACACATAATGAATATGTAGAGAATGCTGTAACCATTTAATTTATCTACTAAGGACAGAAAAACGTATTTGTTGGCTTTTCAGGAATACAATTTTATGTATAAGGTAAGCAAATTCTACAAAAGGGTTTTCTTGGGCCAAGGAATTTTCCCTTTTGTGGGTGGGGTCCATGTTTCTTATTTCCACCTGTTAATGCAGGACCTCTATCTAAAAAGCCTTCCCTACTCACTACCCTTACTGCTAATACCCGTCCTCGGCTTATCTCACATTTGCTAATTAATAAGCTACTATGCATTGACTGTGATTTTTTTTCACCACTCCCAGTCTGGCCCTGTGGGTGGAAGCTATTGACAGGGTTTTCACTGTCTTTAAAACTGCCTTTAGTGAATAGTTACTGCCTTCAGTGTCCCCATCTGAGCTGTCATTAATTTAAGGTGACTCCACTAGGGGTGCTTGGGAGATCACCAGGGGCCAAAGGGCAGGAATGTTTTCTGGGATCTCAATGAACCAAAGCTGTGCTGGATTCTGTACAGAAGTGAATCTTGCCTCCTTTTCTCTTAGGTTTTTCACATGGCTCCCAAAGCAGAGCTACTTTTAACCCAATGTTTTATAGAAATATTAGTGAACAGTACTTTCATTTACTTTGACCTGTAGCCCTATCTGCTTCCTGGTTTGCTGAGCACAAATCAACCAGAAATGATCTAGAAGGCAAACCTGAGCCACAGACACCATGCTGAAGACAGCATCTCCCCTCCAAAGGCTGAGGCTCTACTATTGGACCACGTCTCTGTGTCTGACATCTTGGGAAGAGTTTTCCTCTGACTTCTGATGGGTTGTCCATCGGCATCCATCGGCATTCCCTCATGTCCAAGGGAAGGTACTGTCTAGGCTCAGGCTGGACTTAAGCTCCGAGGACTTTGATGAAACTAAATAGAGCTTCTTGCTCATCAGGATGGTTGTGAGTTGGGGAAAGACCAAGACTTTAAAATATCATGAAACACCAGCAGACAAGGAAATTTAAATTACAATGTCAATGGATCACCAATGTTAGACTCTAGTATATGCATTTAATGATAGAAAGGAAATGTACTAATTTATAACTGATTATCTCTGGGGTTGTGGAATCAGAGCTGATTTTTTTTTCCTTTTTTATGTTATATTTTCACTTTTGTTTACAATTATTATACATACTTTTAATCATCAGAAAAATATTAACTTTCTTTTTCATGAGAATAAATACCAGCAATTTAAGGCTAGCTGGCAAACGATAGGGCTGGAACTGACAGATAATGATGATGGTGTAATACAAAGAGCACATCCCAAATTCCTGAATACTTTCATATTAGTTCCTTGATCTGTTCTCAGTCACGCTGAGAAAATCAAGGCAGCTTAGTGGGCCCAATAAGAACAGTTATGTTTTAATCTCTTTAGATGAATTAAGGTTGGTTTTGGTATTTTCAAGGCCTCAAAACATCTAGGCAAAAGGTGAAAAGCGGTCAGTCATAGCTAGGTGATTTCAGTTTTGGCTTTCTGTTCGGGTGCTTTGATATTGTATAGGCAGAGTGATAACGAGAGGAGTTTACAGGAAATAATCTGCATAGGAACAAAATTCCATCTTCTTTTTCCCCCTTTATTAAATAGGGCCAAGGGGCTATCAGGAGGGGGATCTCTAGGAAAGAAAAAGGAACAAATATTCTCTTTCTCACAGAATTCTGTCGAAGAAATAAATTCTTAATTTAGGCCAAACATGTTCAACCAAAATAGAGTTCCCTTGCTTAGTACTAAGTGTTTATTGCATCTAAGTCTTTAAAGAAACACAGTATTAAAATAAACCTAGTAAGAGTTTGTCCTACTAGTCTTTTAGAAATAATGAAGACTAGTAGGAGATCAATTAAAAGCATCCAGAAATGAAAATGTTATGTGTCTCAAAAGTAAACTCTTTTTCAGGGCAAAGGCCCCTCAGGCAGCTCCCTAGTTCTCATCACTTCCTTTTGTTCTGAAACCTTCAAGGACTCCCGTTAAATTATTCACATTTTTTTTTCAGGAAGAAGAATATTTCATTTAAAAAAATCATAGTAGAGGGGCTTCCCTGGTGGCGCAGTGGTTGGGAGTCCGCCTGCCGGTGTAGGGGACGCGGGTTCGTGTCCCGGTCCGGGAGGATCCCACATGCTGCGGAGCGGCTGGGCCCGTGATCCATGGCCGCTGAGCCTGCGCGCCCGGGGCCTGTGCTCCGCAGCGGGAGAGGCCACATCAGTGAGGGGCCCGCGTACCGCAAAAAAAAAAAAAAAATCATAGTAGAATATGATAGATGTAGAAAGTACACAGAAAATCCAAATATTGTAGCAAAATGTTCACTGCAAGTGTTTTTACATTCTAAGAATTGTGTCAGAATTCATCTTAGAAGAAGGAATATCCTTTTGTTTGGGAAAACAGTTAATAGGTTATGTGAAGGCAAGGCCTAAGCATGACCTGAAAGGAATGAGTAAGGGTAAAGAGAACCATAATAAAGCAAAAGGGTAGTTTTCTTCGTCTGAGGGGTTCCCAAGATATTAACTGACTGATTTTTCAGCCTCCTCTGGTGGCAGATGTGGAGTGGGACAGGCTGAGGCCTGGGAATGGGCTTTGAGGCTCAGAACCCCAAAAAACTCCTTCCGGTGGACTCTAAGAGCAGTAATACGGCTTTTGAGTTTTGTTTTCCTTTTCTGCTTTATCATTCTCTTAGGATATTCTCAGATTTCAGTAAAGCTAAAATGCCTGTCTTGTGTGCAAGCTGCCTTGGGGAATGCAGGCCGCTGGCTGCGTTCCCTCCTCCAGCTGTGGAGAGGTTAACTCATGGAGAAGCAGAAGACATACATCCAGGAGCGATCTGGGAGAAAGAGGAACAGCCATCTTGATTCCAAGAAGACAAGAATCAATTAAGACATGTAAGCACTCCCAGAAAATCCCCAGAAATATTTAGAAAGTGACTAGATTTTCTGTTTATAAGTTGGGCCTATTTTATTTGGATATTAAGAAATGGGCACATTTAAAAGTCTGGATAAGTTGGAAGCACTCAGATGCTATATGAAATGGGTAAAAGTGGTGATGCTTTTGTCAAAGGGGGACTCCTGGCTTTCAGGAAGGGGTTGTCCGAGCCCACAGAATGTTAGTACTGTTCTTGATATATTGCAGATGATCAATAAAGGTGGGCTGAATGAATGATTAAACAAATAAAGGACCAGTAACCAAGAACATGAGGTTCACTATTTAAAGATAATGAGTAAAAGAGGTTTTGTCAAAGTCAAAGTAACTTACTGAAAAAATGAAATATTCAGACAATTGTGCCGTTAGACAAGTTGTTTAGGTAAAAGAAAAAAATCATTTTTCCAGATAATGATCCAAATAGGATAATAATCATCCCATTTCAAGATTAGGAAAATATAACAAGCTGGTTATGCTATCTAGAAAAATGATCAATTGAATCACTGAATTTCTTATGAATAGGTTTCTTTATACCAAGTAAACAGGATTTTAAAAAGTTATATTATCATCTCATTTTTGAATTGGCTGAGAAAATGACTTGTCTGCTTTAGTATGTATGACTGAATAAATACAATTTACTCATTTTACAAGAACATAGTTCTCATAAACACATTATCTATCAAATCCTCATGGTTTAAAAAATTATTTATGTGTGTGTCTATTATTGGAACAAAAGAGAAGGACTAGGAAGAAAAAGTATAATGTACATAAAAAAAATTTGAAGACAGAATTATATAGGTGAACTAGAGCTGCCTTTTTCACGTTAGAAGAAGCAAAGGAAGGGCTTGTTAGAGTTAAAACTCATGAATTTTGGTTTTTCTAATGAAAATGATAAATAGGATACAGGACGGGCAGTGCCAGCTCAGGATCCCCAGTTGCAACACAGATTGGAAGGAAGGCCATAATGACAGAGTGGGTTCACCTGTGGGACTTTGGGCAGTGTTTCGATGGGTTTTGGTCATTGTCTCCATGGTATAAGCCTAGGGAAGAAAAAAAGAAAGAATTGATTCTTTGATTATAACATTTATCAAGACTCTAGCCTTCTCTCCAGATCTAAGGTTAAAACTTCTATTTAATTCACTATTGTCAACCTACTATATGCCAGGCATTGTGATGAAAAAGTATGTGGTATATAACAGTAAACAAAGTGTATGATATCTGCCCTCATAAAGTTTAGACTAGAGGGATGCAATCAATACATAAATGCATGGCTACAAACTATGTTGTGTGCTAGGAAGGAAACCATGTGATGTTCTACGAATGTATTGTGGGGGGAAGCTGGGGTTGGTGTAGGATGAGGTGTGGATAAAAAATGATAGTCAGGGAAGTCTTTTGTGAAAACATGACTACTGACCTGAGATCTTAAGGACAATTGCCTTTATTTTAAAGAATTTACCGTATGATCCAGCAATCCTACTTCAGGAGATATACCCAAAGGAAGTGAAATCAGGATATCGAAGAGCTAATTGTACTATTATGTTCATCACAGCATTATTTACAATAAGCAAGAAATGGAAATGACCTAAGTGCCCATCAATGGATGAGTGGATAAAGAAGATGAGGTATGTATGAATATTATTCAGCCATGAGAAAGAAGGTAGTCCTGCCATTTTCGACAACATGGATGGACCTCAAGTGCTTATGCTAAGTAAGATAAGCCAGACAGAGAAGGAAAAATACTGTATGATTTCATTTATATGTGGAATCTAAAAAAAAGAAGTCAAACTAATTGAAACCGAGAGTAGAAAAGTGTTTGCCAGGGATGGGGTGGGCAGTGGGGATAGGGAGAGGTTGGTAAAATGGCACAAACTTTCAGCTATAAGATGAGTAAGGTCTGAGGCTCTAACGTAAATCACAATGACTATAGGTGATAACACTATAATATAATTGAAATTTGCTGAGAGAGTAGAACTTAAATGTTCTCACCTATCCCCCCTCCAGAAAAAGATAAATATGTGAGGTGTTGGATGTGTTAATTGACTAGATGTTGGGAATTTTCACAATTATATGTATATCAAATCAACACAATATACACCTTAAATATCTTACATTTTTATTGGTCCATTATACCTCAATAAAGTTGAAAAAAACCTTGATTTTCTTGGTTAAAAAAAAGAGAATTTATTACCTCCTAAAATCCTCCCAGCAATCGAAGGGGTCAAGTGCTTCCTTTATGGTTGGGAACATTGAAGTACCCATAGGATAACTGAATGAGTCAAGAGCTAACAACAAGTAAGTGGCTTATGTGATGTGAAAATCCCACTTTCTTGATTCATAGTCTCATTTATCTCACCAGAGAAAACAGACTGTCTCGATACATAGCAATAGCTTGGTTACAGTAAAACCCCAGGAAGACACATTTCTGGGAATGTTGTAAGTCTACATCAGAATGTTTTCCGCAAAAAAAACAGAAGTGGATTTTAATTTTCATATCAATTGCATTTGAATTTATAAAGATGAGGACAAGAACCTGCTGCATAAAAAATAAATAAAACAAAATTCAAAAAAAATTAAAGATGAGGATAGATTTCTTTTTAAAGTCTTTCTGGGTAAATGAGCCTATAGTCAGGATGGTACAAGGTTATTTTCACATTTTGTTTTAGCAGCTCTTATTGTTTTTAAACTCCACGCTGACTTTTTTCTTTTCCCAAAGTCTATGGTTGACTAAAACCAGACTGACAGCAGCAGTAGTGACTCTGAGATCTTTATTATTCCTTTCCAGTGTTCTCATTCCCCTCATGCATGCCACTCTCATTTTTGTGCTGAGATATTTTAATGAGTTTCTGAATGATTGTTTCCCACTTTTCCTAATATCCCTGCTCAGGTCACTAAATTAGAGGAAAGTATTTTAGCAAATGGGAAAGGAAACAAAAAGTATCATTAGCGGGAGGACCGCTGAAGTCACAGCTATTACTAATGTGAAATGTCTGTTGCCTAGAAGTGTGGAAAAGACGCTGCCAGATGGAAGGGTTAATTGCTAGATGCTGGCTTCAAAAGAAGAGAGGGCTACTTAGAAGATCCATTTGTCAACAGCGGTAAAGAACACATTTCTTCTCCTAGTGCATTCTGCGATCACAAATTGCCCTCTCCTGGAATGTATTGGGTGGGAGAAACAATTGCACAGATCTTGATTTTCTAACATTCCTATGGTGTTTCATCATCTGTAGACTAGGAATCTGGCTACTGGCAACAAAATGCCAGAGTTCTCATGTTTAAAACCAGAGGGCTGGGCTTCCCTGGTGGCACAGTGGTTGAGGGTCCGCCTGCCGATGCAGGGGACACGGGTTCGTGCCCCGGTCCGGGAAGATCCCACATGCCGCGGAGCGGCTGGGCCCGTGAGCCATGGCTGCTGAACCTGCGCGTCCGGAGCCTGTGCTCCGCAACGGGAGAGGCCACAAGAGTGAGAGGCCCACGTACCGCAAAAAAAAAAAAAAAAAAAAAAAAAAAAAATTAGACGAGTATTGTAAAGGAGTAGTAACCTTGGATATAAAGTTGGAAGAATTAAGGTGTTTGAGACAAGTCTTATGTTAATTACAGGGATGTGTATCTGCACAGGCAGAACAATGGACCAATACCTTCATTACCAAGACTCCTGGTTCTAGACTAAATTGTTACTTTCAACTTTCTACTTGGAAGCATTTTTTTTAATTAAAAAAAGTTTTGTTGACAATATCCAATAAAGTCCAGGGGATCTTTGCCTAGTCCTGGCCGAAAAATGCTTTCGTAATATAACTCCATTTTAATTACATATTTGTTTGCCTCCCCCCCAGACTGTAAATCTTTGAAGGCGAGAACCGTGTCTATTTCCTTTGCCTCTGTATCCTCAGCGCTGAGCACAGTATATTTGATAGCATTAAAAAAATTGTGCATACCTGTTAATGTTATTGTATCATTAATTATGAATAGTCCTATACAAAATACAGCATTTGCCTTTAAATGAAATTATTTGCTGCATTTTTATCTTGTGATTGCATTGTATCCATGTCCAACTTTTTATTCATAATAAAAATTATTTCAGCTTTTAAAGTAGAAGTCAGTGGGAAATAAGGTAAACATTCTTGCTGGAATATTTTGATTCTGTGCACTGAATGGATTTGAGTGATGGGACATCTCTGATGCGGTAAATTCTTATTTGAATCATTGGCAACATGACTTGTTCTCAAGTTAGCAGCTTGAACACCCATACCCTACAGCGATACGTATTTTAAAAATATTTTCTCAAATGAATTGAAATGGGAATCTGAAGAATGTTAGTTTTCGTGTCATTACTTCAATATTGAGTGACCTGGGATAAGAATGTCCCAGTGCTTTAGTTTCCACATCTTTTAACCAGGATTAGTAGCGTCTGCACTTAGGATTTAAACACATATAAGATGATACATTATCAGTTCCAGCAATTGTGCCTAGGTAGGTAACCTGAATCATGTGTGACAAAAATAGGAAGGGTCAGGCTTCCCTGGTGGCGCAGTGGTTGAGAGTCTGCCTGCTGATGCAGGGGACACGGGTTCGTGCCCTGGTCCGGGAGGATCCCACATACCGCGGAGCGGCTGGGCCTGTGAGCCATGGCCGCTGAGCCTGCGAGTCCGGAGCCTGTGCTCCGCAACGGGAGAGGCTACAACAGAGAGAGGCCCGCATACCACACACACACACAAAAGAAATGAAGAAAGGGAATAGACAGATGGCAGCTCTATGCTCCTGGACCAGTGTTCTTACATAAGAGCTGGTGAATCCTGGGATTCAAATCCCAGGATGGCCAGACTGTATTCTGAGGAACCAGGAAATTGGGAGCATCTGGTTGAAGTGATAAATGTGTGGGGAAGAGAAAATGAAGCTTCTGGATGGCAGGTTTTGAAGCACAGGTGCTACCAACTACATTATCACCCAAACCTGAAAACTTGAAGCTAAGTATGTACAGAGCATTGGTACATGACATATGGTGTTTCAAATATAAAACTTATAGACCATCTGTCAAATCTAGTGGGGCTTTACTCTGGAAGGATCACTGAAGATTGGAGAACCTGCTACATTTTCACACCCAGAAGTAAATAGACAATCAATACATATTAATTGAGTAGTCATCATGGATACAAGTCTAGTTGCTGTAAAGAGTTACAGGAAATGTAGAAAATATGGTCTTGCCCTTCAAAATGTAAGGGAAGACAGTAACAGAAGGGCAGGCAGCGTACATGGCTTTAGGTTGCTTCTAGTTCTTAGGCTTCAATTTCATGGTCCATCATCACTACTCTTGTGCATTCTCCATAAATTCCCTTGCCTCCTCTGGCTTCTTCCTTGCTTGGCAGAGCCACAACGCTGGATAAATAGAATCTCTCTGCCATGCAACTGAACATCTCTGGAGGAAAACACACAGTCACGTTGTCTTGTCTCACTTTAAGTTCATGACCGTAAACCTCAGTGGCTTCTTGAAGTGGTTAGCCCATTGAATTATCCATCCCCTCTACCCCCCCTACCCTACTCATCTAGAGGGACTCTTTCCCACCTTCTCTGCTTTGCTTCCCTGTTCTCATTCTCAGGGATAAACACTTATTTTACTGAGAAGATTGAAGCAATCAGGAGACAATGTCTAAAAGCCCACATCCTATTTACCTCCCTACCAACACCTGCATCCATACACTCGGCTTTCTCGCTTGTTCCTATATAAAGCATCTTTGCTTCTATCCAAAGCTAGTTGCTTCACTTGTTTGGAAGACCTCATGCCCTTTTGCCATGCAAGGATATTGCTCTAGCAATTCTTTATTCTTTCCCTTATGCATCATCTCCTCCTTCCTTTGCTAGACCATCCTCACCAGCATTTAAACATACTTTCCTCTTAAATGAACCAAAATCTTCTCTCTCTCCACTCCCTCCATCAGCTACTACCTTTCTTTAATCACTTTTGTATAAAGCTCATTGCTTATAATTTCTCATTTTCCATTCATTCTTAAACCACTTCAATCAAGCTTTCATTTTACAAATTCCAGTCAGACTGCCCTCATTAAGGCCACCAGTGACCTCTACCTGGTCAGTTCTAACAGTCAGTCAGTCCAGGACCTCCTCCCACTGGCAGCATTTGGCCCCTTCCTCCTCCTTGATACACATCATTCACTAGACGAATCTTTCTTTGACTCTTACCTCACTGGCTGCTCATTCTTAGTTTCCTTAGTTGCTTTTTCCTCTTCTCCCCGGCCTTTGATGTTGGAGAACCCTAGGGCTCAGACCTTGGTCCTCTTCTTTTCTCTCTGTTCGCTTACTCCTTTGGTGATTTTATTTAGATCCATTTTATTTAGAACCGTGTAACATCCATATAGTTCTACATAACATCTATTTGCTGATGATCCTTAAATTTGTACTTCTAGTCCAGAATTCTTTCCTAAATTCTACATTTATCTACCCAACTGATTACTCACCTACTTGGCATTTCTATTTGGGGACCTAATAGGTATCTCGGTCTCAGCTTGTGTGAAACCAAACTCTTGACTGTTATGCAGCTGATCCCTCTACCTACTCATCTGTAGCCTTCCCAAACTCAGCTGATGGTAATTGATGACTCCAATCACCCTTGCAGTCATCTTGGGCTTTATCTCTTTTTCTCACCCTCCACATTCAACCTCTCGGATAAACCTTCGAATTATATGCAGAATCAAAGCATTTCTTACCAATCCACTGTAATTAGTCTCACCTGAGGCATCATCTTCTCTTACCTGGGTTGTAGAGAGAGCCTCCTGAGTGATCTCTCCTCTACTTTTCTTATTCTCCTACAGACTATTTTCAACCCAGTTGCAGAGAATGATCCTGTTAAATGCAAATCAGTTCATGACCCTCCCTACTCAAAACCCCATGTCACTAAGAGCAATAGCCAGGATCCAACGTGATCTGGTTGTCGTTATCCCCCAGACTCCTCTTAACACTCCCCCACTGTGTCACTCGCCTGAGACACACCTGCCACCTAACTGCTCCTCAAATGTGTTCTGTACTCTCTCACTTATGAGCTCTTCCTGGAATGCTCTTCCCCCAGATGTGCTCTTGTTTCCTTCAAATCTTTGCCTGTATATCTACCTTTCTCAGTAAGCCTACCTGACCACTCTCCAATACCGCAAACTACTCTGACCCCCTACACTCCTGATGCTACTTATCCTGCTTGACTCTTCCTTTTTGATAACATGTACCATCTTCTCACGTATGATATATAACCCATTTATCAGGTTTATTGTTTATTGTATGTCTCCCCCCCAACCCCAGTAAAATTCCATGAGGGCAGGGATTTTTTTTTTTTCTTTTACTGATTAATCCCAAACTCCTAGAACTCTGCTTGGCACAGAGTATGTATTCAATAAATATGTGTTGAATAAATGAATGAATAGTGGTAGCTCTGATGTCATCACCTATACTAAAATTTACACAAGTGCTTCTTTGCTTCTCTTTTGTCTTCTGAGCATATGTCTCACGTATTCTTGAAAATTACATAGCCGTAAATCCTAGATGATTATTGAGGTAGAAAATTACATGCTTCCTATTTCATATATAAAAATGTAAATAGAGTCGATATTTTTACATGAAGTCTTAAATTTCTATGTCCCTGGACTTTTGATTTGGTTCTAGCAAATTATCTTGCCTGTAGGCCTTGGAACCACAGTCCTTCACAATGAGCAGTTCCAGTAGAGAAAGGAATTCTGCAAACTCAAATGCAAAGGGCCAATTGTAAGAGACATTTTGGGTAAATCTACCTATTGAAAACATTTACAGGAATGAAATTCTGTTGTGGATTTAGTAATATGAACGTGTACTTCAAGCCCTTCTGTAAAAAAAACAACCCTTTTGAGACATCTGGACATTAAATTTTAGTATATTTAGTACAGAATGTAGACTTCAGTTTCTAAAAGCCACTCATACTAATTGATTATCATGGATGAGAGTATCCAAATTATTAATTGTAAGTTTGAAAAATATATTATTGGATTTATCTTTATAAGACATGAATCTTGTCTTTTTTTTCACTTTGTGCATGATGGTAAATGAAATCATGATTTTATGTATGAGAAATTTGTTTTGGCAAGTATAAGAATGTAAGGGAAAAACCCTATAAACTCATTCTCCTGTCTTTAGATAAGATCAGTCCTTCCTAGAGGAAGTGTGTTGGTATATTTATACTTGACGATTTATTTATTCTTTTTTTAAATGAATTAATTTATTTTTATTTATTTATTTTTGGCTACATTGGGTCTTCGTTGCTGTGCGTGGGCTTTCTCTAGTTGTGGCGAGTGGGGGCTACTCTTCGTTGCAGTGCACGGGCTTCTTATCGCGGTGGCTTTTCTTGTTGCAGAGCACAGCCTCTAGGTACGCGGGCTTCAGTAGTTGTGGCACGCGGGCTCTAGAGCACAGGCTCAGTAGTTGAGGCGCACGGGCTCAGTTGCTCCACGGCATGTGGGATCTTCCCCGACCAGGGCTTGAACCCGTGTCCCCTGCATTGGCCTGCGGATTCTTAACCACTGCACCACGAGGGAAGCCCTATACTTGGCAACTTATATTTGTATTTTTCCCTTAATTCTTATTTTCATTTAGTCTATTTTCAAAAACTAAAGTTGTTTTCATTACATCTAAAAAATTACATCGGAACTAGTTTTTCAATCTAATTCACTTCTTGGATTACCAAAATCCAATTACCAGAAACATTTCAGGATGCTTTGTTTGTCTTTGGTTTCTCTCTGACACCTTGCTAGTGTCTGGAACACAGGAAGTCGTTATTAACTAGATAACTAGAATAACTAGAATTAACACATTTGAGCATCTTAGGTCGATTCAAAGGAGTTTTCAGTGCTAGTATGTGTATTTCAGAGACATTTACTTAAAATGTGCTTTGAAAAATGTTTTGTAAATTAGTTTTTATTAGAAAATTTAGAAAAATTAATAAAAATATTCTATTCAATTGTTTAAACAACTCTAATCAGACGTACTGCTAAACTTCAAAAGTCTGAAAGACTTCTTTTAACTATATTGGTTTTATTATGATTCTGGTGATTTTATTGCTAGTTATGTTACTCTTCTGATTCTATTTGTATTAGGAGGTAATGAAAAATTACTTTTATTTCATGTTTATGGGTATTGGATTTTTTTTCCTGTAATATCCTTCCAGCTTTTATTTTTTATTATGTTAAATCTAAAATTCCATATCTAAACACATTTTTCATAAGTATTATTGCTGATTATAGTATATTTTTATGGTTATTAAAATATAGTTTATTAAATCATATGTGCTTTTACTGAAATTTTAGTTTTTTTAATTATTCTGTCTTACTTTCTTAGAGTATAATTCCCACAGGATTCATATATGAGAAGAAAATAGTTTGTTTTTATCACTTTATTATAAATGTCCATACTGTTCTTTAGAATATTTGTGCTATTTTACATTTTCACCAATTATGAGATTAAGGTCCTGTCTGGCTGTGTGGTGTTGAGCAGTTATTACTATTTTTAAAATCCATTATTACAAAGAAGATTGATATGCAATAACATCATTTCCTTTAATTTCATTTTCATCTAAGTTTGAATATATTAATTCGATATACATTTTAATAGGTTATTTTATTTTTATTTCCTGTACATGTATTACTTTCATTTTCCTATTCTTTTTTCCTGGAGATCCTTTCACTTTTGTGATTTACATCTTTCTTTTTTTATTATTTCATACAATAAGGCTTTTAGTCAGTGATAGAACCTTGGGTCTTAAGAAATACAATTATAAAAGTAATATATGTTCATGAGAAAAATTGAAGCAGTACCAGAAGATGAAAATCAAAGTTAAAAGTCTTTTTTGGGACTCCCCAACCCTCATTTTCAGACTCCATTTTTGTTTGGGACTGAGGTTACCTCTATAATACTAAACTATATGTTTATACTAGCATTTATTGCTTTATCAGATTTAAATATTATTTACCAACTTCCCAATGTAAAAGAAAAGGAATTTAGATTATTTATAGATATATGTTTTTGCATGCAGCATTTAGTCCTTCAACAAATATTTACTGAGAACCTTCTATGCTGGAGATAGAGCACTGAACAGGATAGAATTGCCTTCTATCCTCATGGGGCTTACAATCTAATAGGAGAGAGAAAGAGATTAAACAAGTAATTGCAGATGTGATGAGTGTTACCAAACAGGAAGCATGATGAGCAAGCGAGTTTATAAGAGAAGGCTTACCTTAGTGTGTGTTGGGGGAAACAACAAAGAAAGTCTCTTCTAAGGAAATGTCATTTAAACAGGAAGGAGGCACAGGAATTAGCTAGCAAAAGAGCAGGAAATCTGACATGTGTGAGGATCACATATAATTTTTATACCATCCTTTTCTTCAGCCAAACTGTTAGTGATATAGTACATATGTATATATAATTTATCATCTCAAATAAGAAACATAAGCTTCTATTTCTTGATCCATCACTTTAGACAATATTGTTTCCCTCCCTGCTATTTAAGATGAAATTAACATTCTTAGCTCATGTCTACATTGTCCTTCTTAATCTTCCAACTTCTGCAGGTATACTCTTTATATTTTCAACAATAATAACATTTTTCATTCTTTTCTGTAACTTTAATTAAGGCTTCTGTGCTTTGTCTATTGACTTCAAAAATCAAAAACCAATAAATATTTATAATATAATAAGTACATAAACATTATTCACTGCAAAAACCAAGAACTGTGTTCGAACCTGAGGGCTAAGCCTAAGTCTCTTCAGAAAAAATATCCTTATAATCCAGGGCAAATTAAATCCCATTTTTTCAAGTGCATCAAATGATCAAAATTATGGCATATGTTGGTTGATTTCCTTTTTGAACCATAGGTTTCTTATATACTTTTGTTTTGTCTGCAAACAATTATTTTTTCCTGAATTAAATGTCCTACTCTTTTCTGAATTCTTTTGTGCTTTGCTCAATAAATTTTTCCTTCCAAAAATAATACATGAGAGGTAGGCGTTTGATGTCTTTGCTGGTCAGAGGTTTATGGGGAGGAGTATTATGTCGAGGCTGTGGGGTGACATAAAGGATGGGAGGCAGAGAGCTGGGCATTCGAATGTGTTGGCTACAGTACTCAGCCTTATTGTTGATTCAGATCCTCTGAATTCAGATCCTCTGCCTCGTTTTGACTTTAGGTCCTCTTTTTCTCTTCAAATCCCTACCACTTCCACCCTCTGATTTACAGAGCATTAAGTTTGCCTGTTGTCTGTTCCCTTTGTTGGTTGGAGAAAGGGCCCTTGGGTCTTCAGATTTTGAGCCATAAGCTACAATAATTAGATCTGAAAATGTAATTGAAGCAATGAGGTGAATTGAAAGAGCACCGAGGTTGACCACACACTCAGGTTTCATTCATTTAAGAAATGACTGTTTAGTCTCTGTGATGTATTACTGAGTATCCATGATCTATTGACATCTAGCCCCATTCTGGGTGCTGTGATATAGCAGAGAACTAGATAGACAAGGTGCCTACCATCAAGGAGCCTGCATTCTAGTGTGGGGTGAAAGACACTAGGGAAGCAAATAAGTATATAAGATAATTTCATCTCGGGTCAGTGCTAGGAAGCAAATAATATGATAGACAGCGACTATCATAGCACAGTGACTAATTTAGATTGGGTGGTCTGAGAATAATAAAAATAGTGTAAGAGGTATTTTAAATAAGCATGACTCATAAAGTCATCAAAATGCAAATTTGTTTTTGTCACCTGCTATCCTTTAGAAATTTTATTTGTGAAAGTAATCTTTCCCTGACTCTGGATAAAATCTTGACTTTTCTCTTCTCTCTTAGCAGATGTCACAAACACAAGCTTAATTTAGTGATTAGGATGCCCACTCCTAAACATTAACCTATCCTTAAATATTCACTCAAACTCATCCTCAAGTATTTATTTCCCCCTTTCTGCATGCCAGGCCTTTGGGGGAAGTGGCAGAATGGTGGTGGTGGCTGACTTTTGCCCACTTTCTCTTTATTCATCTTCACCGTGATACTGTTGCACCAGGCGTATGCTCTCAGCCTGGATAGAGCAGGTGGGGGCTGGCTAATGAGAAGAGATAAAGGTACAGGGTAGTTATTACTTGGTTGCTTGGCTTTTCCTATGTTGCTGTTGGTTTTATAAATGATTAAAGCTCGCATCTCCTGGGTGCTTTCATATCTTCAGATATTCCTTCCTGGGCTCCTCTGACTGCAACTCTGAGTGATGCACTCTGAGGAAGTGAGGTAAAGCTAACTCTGCATCTCAGTTCTGGTTCTGCCACCCAAAGAGTTAGTACAGCTCATCTCTTGCCTTTAGATTTCCCAGGTAGGAATCAGACCTTGTACACTGTGCACTCTCTAAAAGTTTGCAGATGAAGATCTTCTGGGGGACCTGAGGCTGACAGTGAAGGGCCACCTCTGCTCTCTGTCCCCAAATGGAGAATAATAGGTTCACAGCACAACTTTCTCCAAAGAGAATATCCTCACAAGCCCTCCTGCTTTCAAACATCTTCTTCTGATTACTTTATACTTTAAGTAAAGTATTCAAGTGGGTAAAGTGTTCAAGAGTTATAAAACTATTTCTCAAGATAGCTTAAAATCTTGATATTTTGGTCTGATAGCTCCCTTGGAATTTCATATCTTCTCCACCTTGTTGTCTTGTCAAAGCCTAATCATCATCCTCCTAAAATAGTCAATGTTTATTGAGTGCTTACGACGACTTAGTCACTGTTCTATGTGCTTTACGTACATTAGCTTACATAATTCTCACAGCTATCAAAGCTATTAATTACTATTAATACTCACATTTTATAGATGAGAGAAGTGAGATTCAGAAAGGTTAAATGACTTGCATACAGATGCTGAGCTAGTAAATGGCAAAACTAGAATTCAAACCCAGAGAGTCTGACTCTGCAGCCCATGACACACACACAGTCTTTTAAGCTGGGAAAACCTATCCATCCAACCCTCATTGATCTGAGACCTGAATGGTCAGTAAATGCCAGCAATGCATTCTGGGGGCAGAATGTTCTAGGTAGCAAACTGTAGACATGTACTGGGTTTCCTCTTGCAGTTCTGTAGCCCATCACCTTCTTGTTTTTGCTTTTAGTTAGTGCTTGATTCTCCCTTATAAGTAAGCCAAGTATCAGCAGACCTTTCTGATCTTCCTGGTTTAGCCATCCAACGACAGCCATCTGTCACCTTGGATAGGGGTCTTTTCTGCATATATATCCAAAGGAAGTGAAATCAATATCTTGAAGAGATATCTGCACTCCCAAGTTCATGGCAGCATTATTCACAGTAGCCAAGACATGGAAACAAGCTAAATGACCATTGACAGAGGAATAGATAAAGAAAATGTGGTATATATGTGCAATGGAATATTAATCAGCCTTTAAAAAGGAAGAAATTCTGCCATTTGCAGCAACATAGATGAACCTGGAGGACATTATGTTAAGTAAAATAAGTCAGAGAAAGACAGATACTGTATGATCGCACTTATATGAGGAAGCTAAAATAGTCAAACTCATAGAAGCAGAGAGTAGGATGGTGGTTGCTAGGGGCTGGAGGGGTAGAGAAAGTGGGAGACGTTGGTCAAAGGGCACAAAGTTTCAGTTGTAAGACAGGGAGTTCTGGAGATCCAATGTACAGTAATGTGATTATAGTTAATAATACTGTGTTGTATACTTGAAATTTGTGAGGTCTTAAGTGTTCTCACAGAACACACAAAAAATGGTAATTATATGAGGAGATGATATATTAACTAGATTGTGGTAATCATTTCACAATGCATACATATATCAAAACATCAAGTTGCACACCTCAAATACATACAATTTCTTTTGTCACTTATACTCCAATAAAGCTGAAAAAATAAAAAAAAATAAGTCTGAGATAACGATTGAGTGATAAAATCAATCTTTGGGTGACTAATTGCAGCTTTCTCCTAGAAGGAGGAGAAGAAGTTAACAAATTTAGATTGTTGAATTTTAACTCATTTGAAACAAAGTACACATGTATATTTCAAATTTGCTTTGCATTTTTACTTGGTCTAGTTTCTCATTGTATTTTGAAACAAAGAAGTTTATATTTGTTTAAAAAATCAAGCAAGGAGACCAAACTGCTTGGTCTAGGATAGTCTAAATGAGCCCAGTTATTCACCAGTGGTTCTCAACTGGGGTCAGAATGCCCTCTGGGGCATTCAGAAATGTCCAGGGCTTTTGGGGTGTCACTGTGCCTGAGAAATATACTAGCATTTAGTTGGTGGGTCCACAGATGTTAAATGTCCTGAAACGTACAGTCCCCCATAATGAAAAATTGTCCTACCTCATTGCTCTCATGGAGCCCTCCTACTGGTAAATATCATCATGGAGGCAGCTGACATAAGTGAAGACAGAGTGCTGAGTTGGGCTCATTCACCTGCACAGAACTAGTCCTTCATTTTCTTACCCTGTCAGTAACAAAAATGCCATTCATCTCTCTATCTGCAAACAATACCTTGGCAGCTGGAGTAAATAAACAACTTGCTTCTTAAATATAATTAACTCTTCCCGTGTTGATTAGAAGTGCAAGATCGTATACAATTACGATTTTGTCAAAAGAGATGCTGGTCAGGGATGTAGGTGAAGTGTACTCTCCTAATACTGTGGCTCTGGGAACAGGATCAAGAGCTGCAGCTGCAGTTTATTGGACTCTACTTCCTCAGACTCCACCAGAAGTGGTTGCTGCAGGATGGAGAGCTTAGCCCCAGAGGCTCTGAGAAAGGGTTTGGACCAGATTGCTTTCATTGGTCCTCAGCAGCATCACATTTCAGACAAGCAAGGATGAACTAGCTCCTTGTTTTAAATTGGCTGTCTCAGGTGAGTGAATAGTTAAGTTTCTTGGCATGGGTTTGCAAGGATAAGAAGCTTATTTTTGTCGCCTGTCTCTGATATCAAATGATGTTCTAGAAAAAAATAACATTCGTTTGTGACTTAAGGTTTATCACACAATCTTGTATATATTGGTGGCAATTTAATATCTAATTATATTTAATCTGTTCTACTAATACTCTTCCCTTCGTATCTCTTCCAAAATGGCCCTGGAACTTTACATAACAGATAACGGCTTTTCACTTTTGATTTCCCCTTAACTCTGAGGAAAAGGCTTTCTGATAATGTCTGAAAGGCAAGTAGATATAACTTTAGCAAATACTTTATCACTGAATCTCATTATAAGCGAACATTTATCCATTTCTATAAACTTTCAAAGAGCAGCATCATCTCGCCTCCACATTACCAACCATTTCTCTATCCATATATTCATTTTAGAACACTTTTACTCTGACCCTATTTCTTATCATGCAAAGTAATTATTAAGTAAGACTTTTACTTTCACATGTAAATCATCTTCTTTTAGCTCACATGAGTTTAATTATCTCCTAAAACTTTCTCTTGACTTCTGTTGCTCAAAGAGTCCAATAAAGGATCGTTTGAATTCTCCACATAACTGACGATACCTCATTTCTCTTAGAGACCTGCTGACTTGACGTTAGACCTAAGTCCTGTCTCTTTGACGTGCATGAGATGAATGAGAATCACAATCTATATTATTCTCAGAGCCATCAGATTGTTGCCAGGTAAAAAAAATTAGGATAGAGGACTTATGATGAAGAGACAGATGAACTATCTTGGTCTTGCTGATATGGCTCTGCCCATATAGCTCTCGTGTCGTACAGGGGGATGAGTATTGGCAGGAACCATTTGGGAACCTTAACAGAGGGGGTTAATGAGGAAATCAGGCTGGAAAAGAACTAGCCACAAAGGATGGCCCTGAGAGGGAAGCCAGTCTGTCCAGTACTGGGGTTAAAAGGATACAGGAGCTCAGGCTGGTTGAAGCAACCGTTGTGTCTAAGAGGACTAATCCAGTCAGTCAGGGCATAGTAGGTAGGAGATCCAGAAACTGGTCAGTGTCAGAACATTCATTTATTCCCATCTGTGGAGGTGGTGGTTGGGAGGTGTGGAGAGCAAGGTCATTTTCAAGAGAGGAATGGGTAAGAGGAACTAAGCAGGGTATTAGGGCTTTCAGTTACCTGTGGTTTAGGTCCTGAGACAGAGCTGTCAGAACCGGAGTGTTAGGTAAGGAGTTAATGTGGAAGCCTGGCTTTTAGATCCAGCCCTAAGTGGTATGGGGGAAAGAAAGGGCTACACAGTTACGAGAGCGTCCCACAGTTGATGGTAAAGGAGCATCAAGGATCTGAGCCCTACCTACTAGATTTCAAGGTTTTAAAATGTTTTTACTAATTTTTTTTTTTCTTTTTTGGCCACACCGTATGGCTTGTGGGATCTTAGTTTCCTGACCAGGGATCGAACCCGGGCCCTCAGCAGTGAGAGTGCAGAGTCCTAACCACTGGACCGCCGGGGAATTCCCCCTAAATTTTTTTTTTCTGATTTAAAAAAGTAATATAAAGCTTTTTTCAGGTACTTGGAAGATGCAACTAAGTATCACAAGAAATCAAAATCCCTCATTACCTTACACCAAGGCATAGTTGCTCTTAATGACTTACTATACTGCCTGTCCATTTGTCTACCTGTCCATTCATTTATCTTTAGCATTTGGGGTTAGACAGAATTTAATAAACTGTTTTAAGTTGGGCATGTTCCTACATCATTACATATTGTCTAAAGGCAGATTTAAAGAGTTTGCTAATATTTTATTATAGAGCAACAAAATGATTTATCTTAATGTTACACATTTATTCATTCAGTTAATATTTATTGAGCATCTGTTTTGTGCCAGGCACTGTTCTGGGTGCTGGAGATACTTAAGTGACCAAGACAAAGTCCCTGCCTTCCTAGAGCTCATGTTCTAGTTAATTGATGTTCCAATTGTTTTCATGTTCTTTGTGTCATTATGAATAATGCTGAACACAGATAATCCTTGTCACATCAATCTTGGACCCCATTTCTGATTATTTCTTTGGCCATAATTATTTCTACAATATTTTCAAATTTTATCCAACTTTTTAAAGTGAACAATTAAAAATATAAAAGTGTTAAGTGAATAATGCTATATTGATGCATATATGTACATACATGTATATGCATACACACACATACGAAAGGAAATTGCAGGCTCATGCCACTTCATCTCAAAATACTGAGCATCTGCCTTCTAAGAACTACAACATCATTATCACCTAAAAGAATTTAACAATCATTACCTAATATCAACTAACATCTTGTCCATATTCACATTTTTCCAATTTCTCCAAAGTTTCTTTTATAGTCTAAAATAAACCCAAACAAGGGGATGTGTTGCAATTTGTTGTTATATCTTTTTAGTCAGTCTCTTTCTCAGTTTTTCTCTCTCATTGACGTAGCTGAAGATTCATGTGCAGTTGTAAAGCATAAAATAGAGATCCCTTGTACACTTTGTTCATTTTCCCCCAGTTATAACATTTTGCAGAACCACAGTATAATATCATAACTAGAATTCCGACATCGATACAACCCACTGATCTTTTATCAGTTTTACTTGTACTTGTGTGTGTGTGTGTGTGTTAAGTTGTATATAATTTTTACCACCTGTGTAGATTCATTTATCCACCACTACAGTCAAGATCCTGAACTGTTCTACACCATAGGATCCCTCTTGTGGCTCTTTTTTTTTTTTTTTTTTGCAGTACGTGGGCCTCTCACTGTTGTCACCTCTCCCGTTGCGGAGCACAGGCTCCGGACGTGCAGGCTCAGCGGCCATGGCTCACGGGCCCAGCCACTCCGCGGCAAGTGGGATCTTCCCGGACCGGGGCACGAACCCGTGTCCCCTGCATTGGCAGGCGGTTCGTAACCACTGCACCACCAGGGAAGCCCCCCCTTTTTTTTAACACTTAAAATCTGAAGTGTTTTTTTCAGTTAAATTCAACCAACATTTCTTGAATTCTTACTACAAGAAGGGCACTTCCCGATAACTACGGCTGAAAAGATATGGTGCCTGCCCTGAGGAAACTCTAATTTGAAGAGGAACAGATATATATATAATTGTACAGCCTGGCAAAAAGTTGTGGTCATTTCCGTTAACTTTGGGGGTGAGGAATTAATGTTCCTTTAGACAAGTCTTCAGCGTACAGGAGATGTGGCATTAACTCTCCAGGAGGGAGAGTGGTGTCCTCTGTGTTCGTCTGAGCTCCTGTGGGGTGATTGATCATAGAGACCCAGACCTGGAAGAAAGACAAGATATCACTGCAGGTCCCCTGAGGTCACAGGCGGCTGGGATTGGATAAGCAGATTAGATCTTAGGACACAGCAGATGAGACTCAATGTAAGAAAATGTTCCTTGGAAGGTAGTTAGAGGTCATTGGTGGCTCAGAACTCTGACAGAGCCTGACAGACAGACCTCCAGGAGGAGCTATATCATGACATGGGCAGGAAGTTTTGACTTGGAGTCAGTGTCCTGGTCATAGCACAGGAGCCTCTGACTTGCTTTGGTTTCCCCATATTCCAGAGAATGAACAGTTTAATGTTACAGGCAAAATAGCAATGTGATGACATTTGACCAACAAGGGTGAATAAGCAGTAGCAGCTGATGGTGGAGTCTGGTCCTGCACTCTGCTGACCAGCACAGAGGACAGGACATCCCACCAATAAGTGCTTAGCTCAGCAGTAGCTCAAGAAAAATGGCCTCTTGGCGCCATGATATTCTGTCAGGAGAGAAAACAAATCTGCCTGCCATGGCCTGCTGTCATGAATCTGTGTAAAAGTCTTAGAGGGAGATTCAGGGTCATCAAACCTCCATACAATTACTTTAAAGTATTGGCTAGAGTTTCACTACAAATGATATCTTCCTTAGACTTATAGGCTTTAGAGAACTAAGGTAACAGATATTGAACATTGGAAAAGATACTTGTCTTGGTGAGGATGTGCTGATGCAGGAGGTTTCTTCCCTAAAGCCTCAACAGAGCTTTTCTTTTCCTCTACATCATATAAGTGTTAATAATTAATTCGTCTTGTCTTTCATTTCCTATTTCTATGAGACTTGTCTAGTCCTGGTTAGGGACGTGTATGATGCACAGTCACAGCCCCAGTCTCTTTGGCTTGATGGTGAAGGACTATTCCAGCAACCTGACAAGGATCAGGGAGGATACCTAGTGACCAGGTGGAGGGTGAGACCTTCCTCTTACTGAGGTCAGGCAAGTGAGACTGAGGCCAGGAAGAGACACTAAGGTCTAGCTCTAGCCACTCACATATTTTATTTTATTTTATTTTATTTTATTTTTTTATTTTAATTTTTTTTTGCGGTACGCGGACCTCTCACTGTTGTGGCCTCTCCTGTTGCGGAGCACAGGCTTCGGACGCACAGGCTCAGCGGCCACGGCTCACGGGCCTAGCCGCTCTGCGGCATGTGGGATCTTCCCGGACCGGGGCACAAACCCGTGTCTCCTGCATCGACAGGCGGACTCTCAACCACTGCGCCACCAGGGAAGCCCCAAGCCACTCACATATTTTAAAGAGAAAATGGCAATGGATAGAACGCAGGTAATTATGGGCATATCACTTATAATCCTTTTCACTTAAAGCAGCAAATTGGATTCTCTCCAAAACACCATTCCTGGTTAAAGAGTGAGGCAATTCTAGGAGTGGTTGCCAGGCAGTGGATATGTTGTTGTCACTCCAATGTGGTCAGACATCCTAATCCCCACTGCATTTTATGACAAACGACAGTATTTTAAAGAAAATACCATGCACAGGCTATATCTGTACTATAAATATTTCTGTAGGGATAGCACAGAGTCTTTTTTGTTCTTAAGTAGACTATTTGGAGTTTATAGGAGGGCATTGGGCATTACTCCCCCTTTGTTTCATGGTTTTGTCAGATTGTGAGTCCACAACCCAAGTCAAACCATTTGAAATGTACAGGGGGCAATTAATTAAGTGATGTATGGCTTATATGATGTTCCCCTCCACTGCCCCCAAATACACAAATTACTTAAAGGAAAGAAAAAATCCTTAAGCCAACTATTTTTTTAAATTAATTAATTAATTAATTATTTTTGGCTGCATTGGGTCTTTGTTGCTGCGTGGGCTTTCTCTAGTTGTGGCGAGCGGGGGCTACTCTTCATTGTGGTGGGTGGGCTTCTCATTGCGGTGCCTTGTTGTGGAGCATGGGCTCTAGGCACTCAGGCTTCAGTAGTTGTGGCTCATGGACTCCATAGTTGTGGCTCGTGGGCTCTAGAGCACAGGCTCAGTAGTTGTGGCGCACGGGCTTAGTTGCTCTGCGGCATGTGGGATCTTCCCGGACCAGGGCTCGAACCCGTGTCCCCTGCGTTGGCAGGCAGATCCTTGACCACTGCGCCACCAGGGAAGCCCCAAGCCAACTCTTTTGTTATTGGAAGCAATCAGATTTCCCCCACTGAATTAACAACGCTTTATTATTCAAAGATGCATTCCAACCAAACTGAAGGGCTTGGACGTTCTTGGCAAACTATGTACCTGCAAGGCTAGTTCACAGACATCACTATCTGTGAGGGTAGTTTAGGAGTATGGGGGCATCAGGGCCAAGCTAGGGGTGAGGGGTGTTACCACCCTAGGAGCCCATGTGAATACTTCATTGGGAATCAGGAATCAAGACATAAAATAGGGATTGATGTGGATAAGACATTAATAGGTTGATGGGCCAGAATATTTTATTGGTATTTCAAAATCTAGCACTAGGAAAGAGAGAAATACTGAGGGATAAAGGGAATCAGAGAGGGATGGAGAGCCTTGGCACTCTGTCCTTGTCGAGAGGCCCACAAGATGGTAAAGAGGATCTATGAGTGATTTTTGATGTTTGTAAAAATCTAATAGAAATTATGCATTTATTCATAATAACATTGTACAGACTAATTAAAATGTTAAGATTCTTTGCTTTGGGCTGGGATTATATAAATCCATCATTGTAATATGTTTATCTCAATCTATCCAGAGTTCTGACTATTGACAGCTGCATTTGTTAGATTAATGAAAAGGGAAAATAGATTATTCCTTAATATGTGCCTGTTTGTAGACAAATTTTTTTTTTTTTTTTGCGGTGCACGGGCCTCTCACTGTTGTGGCCTCTCCCGTTGCGGAGCACAGGCTCCGGACGTGCAGGTTCAGCGGCCATGGCTCACGGGCCTAGCCGCTCCGCGGCATGTGGGATCTTCCCAGACCGGGGCACGAACCCGTGTCCCCTGCATCGGCAGGCGGACTCTCAACCACTGCACCACAAGGGAAGCCCCCAAAGTTTTCAAATCATGAGGTCTACAGGAGGAAATGATCAGAGGAGCCTTGGTGGTGAAAGAGTTGATAATTACTACCCTAAAGAAGGCTCTGTCTGGTGGATCTGATGAGTTTCTGCTGTACCTTGGGGCCTTGGGAATGCTCAGTGATTATATATATTTAGTCTTTATTCTAGTTACAAGACAAATATTTCTTGAGCTTTCTGAGCAGAGATACATCTGAGCTAAATAAATACATGAAAGGTCAGCTTAGTAGTGAGCTTAAGGTAAGTGATAGTTGCCATCTCTCAATAGAATTAATTTTACAGGGGAAATTCTTTTTATAAGGTTCAGGGTCTTACTTCTTACAGTTGGAAATACAAGACGAATGACTAGACACTGCCCTGGCCCTTTAAGGAATGCCTGGGGTGGGAAGAGGCCCTCATGAGCCCCAGCTGGGCTATTGGCCAGCTTCACCTTCTTAGGAGAACACCATATACCATTTAGAGGAGTGTCTCTTCTGGCTTCTTATCCAGGACAGAATCTAGTATCAGAACATACAGTAAGGTTGCAGGGAAAGCTCTTGGGTCCCTCAAACCAAAAGTTTTCAATGTGTATTTATGTATCAAAGACAAGGATGTTCATTTCCTTCTAAAGTAAAATCCGTTTAGTGAGTCAAAGTAAAGGATGATTGATGACTAGTTCATTTTGAATTTGATTGCAGAGAAGATAAGCAGGATGTTCATTGGATACCCCAAAGAGCTTAAGAAGAGAGGGGAAGGAATCAAAAAGCAAAAGCCCTGATCCTGGTGACCTCCCTCTTTGCCCAGAGAGGGCTCTGTGTGGTGGTTTTCATTGTTCCAAGGCCCGTGGAGGCTTGCGAGAAGGTAAGCTCTGTCACAGTATGTGTGTGGGGGGTTCATCTTAGGTAGGCATGGTCCTCGGAAAGCTTCCGCTTCAAGTTTTTGACTCTCTTAGTGAAAAGGCAAGCAACAAATAGTCAGCTTTCCCTGAGATGCCATTTCTCCTGTCACAAATCTGGCTTCCAGTCAGGAGAGCACCTCGGATGTATCAGTCGGCTCCACAGACTGTCTTGTGCCTCAGAAGCTCAGAGAGCGTTCTTGGCAGGACACAGCCATGGATCACCTAATGACTAAATTCTGCAGTTTTAGAGCCTGAGTCCACTGAAGATTTCTAGCCATTTCTTTTTCTTTAAAAGGCCTGAGTTCTTTTTTTTTTTTTATTCAGAATGGAATGGAATATTGCAGAGGAGTCTTTAAAAACAGATATGAGGTGTTTTCTTCACTGGAGACATTGCTATCATCCTAAGATAAGGGAAACCTGCTACCTCTGAGATAATTCTGACATCCCTTAACTGCATTAAAGAGATGCAGGAAATGGTGATTTACTGTAATGGCGAAGGGTGTATTGGATGCAATGCTATTCAATTACAAGGAAAAAAAAAACAGATTAAGCATTAAACAAAAGCCATCAGTCAAAGGAAGAGCTTTTGGGGGAAAAGAAAAATTTAATGAGAACTATGCGTGCTAGAAACAAAGAGAGGAGAGGATATATAAAAACGCTGTTTGTTTTTTTAGCCCCAGGTGAAAGATTGAGAGATTGAGAAAAGAAACAGCTTTCAGATTTTATGAAAACTGCGCTCTTCTTTCCTTCACTCTGCTGCCCGCCACACCCCCCACCGCCAAAAAAAAAAAATCAGATTAGCCTTTGAGAAAAAGTTTAATTAAGCTTGTTCTGAGAAACATCTGAATTATTTCCATTTTCTTTTAGTGGGCCTTTGGGTAGCACAGTTATTGAGTACTGTATATTCCTTTTGTTGTCTAACTGTACCTAAAAAAGATTTTATCCGTCCACTTAGAGTTCCTCTTTAACTGAAGGCTGTTCAACCTTGCCCCAGGGTCCCGACCTCTTGTCAAGGTGACAGTGCTAAGTACCTCTGCCCTCACCCAGGGCGAACCTGCAGCCCAGCTCTCTTTCTCTCTTTTCCAGAGGTGGTAGCTGCCAACCAGCGGTTTAATATTCTCAGCTTCAGTTGTTTAGTTTTGTATTCAAGTCAGTGTTATTTCTTAAGGAACAGTAAAAATGAGGTGTTATTACAAAGTTCCCAGATTTAAAATAAGAATTTTATTTTAGCACTTAATCTTTATGCACTTGTTATGCCTTCCGCGTTGCTGCAGTGTCTCAATGTTTTATTATGATTAGCATGTGAATAGCCTGAGGGAAACATTTAAAAAGACATTGCCAAACATTCTCCATCTTTCTGCACATAAGTAATTTAACAGCTAATTATTCAAAATTCAGCTTCCCAGGGAGTGAAACCTCGGGGTTAAATAATTATTTTGCTCTGTTCGGATAAGGTAGAGGAAAAATCCAACCAGTTCAATGGTAAGAAAGTCTGTTTTTCAAGGTAATAAAATAATTTTCATAGTTATCATCTTTTGTAAAAAAATAGCTGTAGCAAAAGGGAAAAAACTTCAGGAAAGAATGAGAATGATGAATAATGAGCTGGAAAGTGATGCTATGGGAAAAATGGAAACAATGGAGATACGTTTGCTTTTGGAAGAGAAGATAGAAGTAACTACCATCTAGGAAGAGTTTTAGTCACACACAAAAAAAGCAAAAAACGAAGTTTTCTATCAGCAAAGGACAGAATAAGATGAAAAGGGCTTACACTAAAGCGGGAGAGATTCCAGTTGGATGTAATGAAGATCTTCAGGACTGCGAAGGGATCAAATACTGAAATGGAATGTTCAGGAAGACTACTTATTTTCTTTCCCCGGTGACTTTAAAGAAGAAAAGAGACAATTTTTGTTTCAAATTGTTTGCCTGCATAAAGGTAGAGACACAGGTGGATAGTTTCTGGAAGTCTCTTAAAGCTTAACAATTTCTATTCTCTGACAGTTCCTTTAATGTTGTTTTTCTTTTGAGATATGTTATGCAAAGGAAATGAATGTGTCCTATCTTGATTAGCAGCATTCCCATCCCCACAGTCCTCCATTTGACAAATCTCAAGGTCACTCTTTCACTCCTTCCCTCTTACGCGCCCACGTCTGTCCTCAGACTGACCCATTACAAAAGGCTACAACATTTAAATGCTGGGCAAGTGTCAGGTACTATGCCAGGTGCTGCTTTACACAGCTACAATCTAATCCTCACAAAAAACTCTTAAGAGAGCCAATATCTATCTTCTGCTAGATAAAGTATAAATGAAGAAATAGGAACTAAGAGATTTGCTTAAGCTAATTATAGAGGGAAACTATTTTTCTCCTTTTTTTAAAAAATTGGAATATAGTTGATTTACAACGTTATGTTAGTTTCAGGTGTACACCAAAGCGATTCAGTTTTCAAAATCTGAAAAAGAATAGATATATATTCTTTGTTAGATTCTTTTCCATTATAGGTTATTACAAGATATTGATTATCGTTCCCTGTGCTATACAGTCGGTCCTTGTTGTTTATTTTATATGTTAATTCCAAACTCCTAATTTATCCCTCTCCCCTCTTTTCTCCTTTGGTAACCGTAAGTTTGTTTTCCATGTCTGTGAGTCTACTTTTGTTTTGTAAGTAAGTTCACTTGTATCATTTTTTAAGATTCCACATATAAGTCATATATGATTTTGTCTTTCTTTGACTGACTTAGTTCACTTCATATGATTATCTCTAGGTCCATCCATGTTGCTGCAAATGGCATTAATTCATTCTTTTTTATGGCTGGGTAATATTCCATTATATATATATATATATATATATATACACACACACGTATATACCACATCTTCTTTATCCATTCATTTGTCGATGGACATTTAGGTTTCTTCCATGTCTTGGCTATTGTAATAGTGCTGCTATGAACATTGGGGTGCATGTATCTTTTCAAATTAGAGTTGTCTCCAGATATATGCCCTGGAGTGGGATTGCTGGATCATATGGTAATTCTATTTTTAGTGTTTTAAGGAACATCCATACTGTTCCCCATAATGGCTGCACCAATCTACATTCCCACCAACAGCGTAGGAGTGTTCCCTTTTCTCCATACCTTCTTCAGCATTTATTATTTATAGAGGGAAACTTTAAACTTCAGTCTTCAAATCTAAACTTTGCACTCTTTAAACATGTCATGAAATGAGAAACACCTGGAAGCCATTGCTTAACTCCTATGCTGTGTAACTTTGGGAAAGTTACTTAACCTTTCTGACCTCAATGTCCCTGTTACCTTGGGGCTTAGTTCTTTTTTTGACTAGGATATACAGGAGCCCTACGGAGAAGTGGAATGATAAGTTAGTTTTATGTCATATGGGATCCAGCCTGATCTAGTTGACAATATTTTACTGCATGTTTCTCATTCACATTTCCCAAGAGAGAAGATCCAGTTCCCAAGAGAGAGGTCTCAGAGCTGGTTGTCTTCCTTGTGACCAAGTTTTATGTAATTACTTTTGATTTCTGCACTCTATCCTGATGATCAGTTGTGACCAGGGTGACTGGTTGACATCACTCCCTGAACATGACATGAGTCAAAGAAAGTCTATATAAAGAATATAGGAGGTACTAAATATCGATACAACAGGAATCACATTACCATACATAAAATTTCAAACTGACATGTTGTATACCTTAAATTTATGCAATGTTATATGTCAAGTATATTCAATTAAAGAAAAAAACAAATACAGTTTGAATGGATTTTCTTAGAAGGGCTATTTGTTTGTGACTTCCCTTCAGTATATTACTTATAAAATTTAGTTTGTAGAATACTTGAAGATCATCTGATCCAGGTATAGCAAATATCGTATAACCCGTCCCCAGTTGATTGGATGTGGTTTCCTGGAAAACAGAGAGAATGGATCTGAGACTATTTGCAGGCTCATGCTTGCCGTGGTCATGAGGGAGAGGGAAGCACTTATGTCTCTTAATTGTCATCCCTAATATACTCAAGTTTTAATTTTATAGATGAGATAACTACAATCTAGATAGATTTCTGTCTTGACCAATAATGGCTCCAGGGAGAATAAGCACAGGAAACCCTGCCATAATGCTATAAGTAAGGTCTAAAAATTTTCAAATGCATAACGTGCAGAACCTCATTATTACAAGAATAATGAAAAACAATACTTTTTGGTCAGCTTTCTAGTTGCTATATGAAAAAAAGGAAAAAATCCCTTATTTTCATCTATCAGCTATATAGATATAGACTGGTTATTACAAATAAATATATACTGAACATTCATTTCTTTCTCTCCCATTCCTACTGTGGAAGATAAGAACATTATCTTCTTTTGAGAACAGGGGTTGGGAGCCAATAGTCAATCACTTTGTATTCTAGTTAGCATCGTCATGGGCATGTTATGACAGGATTTTACTGTAATTTAGTACTTTTCAATGAAAAGTATTCCAAATGGTACTGAAGAGAAAATGCACACCTTTGGAGGCTTGGGAGTATAGACCCCAGTGGCTCTCTGCAAGCATAAAATTTCCAAGAAGACTAGTGCTTATTTTAAAATTTACTTGAACTGTAGATTCATTCAATAAAATATCCAAATTTGTTTTAATATAATTAGTTTCAAATGAAGCTGGTGCTCTAGGAATAATAATAATAATAACTGACATTTATTTATCCTGTGGCTTATGTACATACTAGCATATGACTATATGTGGTTTCCAGACTGAGAGTAATGGAAACAAAGGATTACATAACTCAACTAGTAAATTTTTAAAAGATTTAAGCTAATGAAGGTCTGAAAGTGATTGGCTGTTGCATACTTGCCCAGATTCCCTCTGTCCCTTTTTCAGGTTTACATGTTTATACTAAACCTTTCCATTTCTCTTCTTGTTTCTCCTTTTATCATCATTTATTTAATTCTCTTCATCCTAGAAAATTGTCACCTGGCCATCTGTGACTTTAGTGCCTCCTTTGAAAACAGAACTCCATTTTCAGGTAAAGTGTTATGAAGGATCCCAAAGCATCAAACATAACTGTGGGATGGAGTGAAGCAAGAAGGGAGCCTTAGCCCTCAGTGTCTGCACCTCCCTCACCTGGGATGGTCCCTTCCTTACCTCCTTAGAAATCTGGGACTCTGATCATCACAGTTTGAAAACCCTTTTCTTTTTTTTCTTTTTCGTGGCCAAACATAACTATTTATTATTTTTTTAAATAAATATTCAGTTTCTTCCTTTAAAGAAAAAAACCCCTAGAATTTAAATATTTCCAATCCCATCACATACAAGTCTGTATACATTATTTACATCTCTCAGTTAAAACATATTCAGATTTTCTGACATTCAGTATCCCCTTTTATTTTATTTTATTATTTTTTTATTTTTTTGCCACACCACATGGCTTGTGGGATCTTAGTTCCCCGACCAGGGATAGAACTTGGACCTCCAGCAGTGAAATCACCAAGTCTTAACCACTGGACTGCCAGGGAATTCCCTCAGTATCCCCTTTTAAAACAAAAACGATGAAGCAGTTAAAGTTTGATCAATAGTAACTACAATTTGAGTAATCTTGGCACAGTTTACAATATAGCGCCTGTTGCATTTCATGTTTTAAATTCAGCTACTTTAATAGAGAGAAATCGTCCATCTCCATTAGAGCAGGATCCTGTCTTACTCATTCTCTGCAACACTTGCACAGTGTGAATGCTGCCTCACACTTCCATTTATGGCACTGGCGGTATTCTTCTGGTTTTGTCCTCATAAATGATTCTATTAAAACTTTAAGTATTCTCATGTTTATTGTATTCTCTCTCAACCTAGATTTCATGATGCTGTTCCTAGATAATTTTTAGTAATAATGTACAGGGAAAGTTCAGATAAAACAAAAGTTAACTTTTCCCCACGAGACTAGTGCTCTTACCACCCTAGTAATGCATGTACAAAAATAACAAATCCAATTTAGTGGCTGTAAAATACTATTTCCCCTAAAAATAGTTATCTCTGCAGAACAATTTAGAAGACAGCTTTCTTAAGGATTCCAGTTAGTTATTAAAACATGCTTCATTTTATTTTATTTTTGTATACAGAGAGACAAAATTTAACCCTTCCAATCTCCCGGAAACTTGAGAAAACAGATTATTTGAAATTCTTTAAAAGTTGCTCTAATTGTATGTTGTTCCTTCAATAATGAATAGAAATGTTAATTAACAGTGTGCTTATTTTATATTTCTAAAAGCACAGTGAGTGGAGAAGTAGATTAACACTCAGGGAACTCTGTCAGGAGGAGGTTAGCAATTTGGACAAAGGCTGTCACACTACCATACTCCCTGAAACATCTTATCCTAATTATAGTCAAAATTGCTAAGAAAATATAATGAACTTTTTGAGAAGTGGCCTTTGAACCAGTTCTATAACGTTATTGGAAATATTCCAACACAAAAGCTGCTATAGCATGTTTCTAAAATATTTACTTATTTTCTTCTTTAAAACATCTCTGCTTTTTTCATTTCTACTATTTTGCTTCTTAATTATTTTTATTATCAGCTTATCAGGTTAAGCACTTTAAAGTACCTGAAGTAAGACTACGTTAATTGATTTGGGGATTCTCTAAAAATATTTTTAAAGTGTCTGTTTATCATTTGTTTTTTTCTTAGAAATTTAGCCTATGAAGCAAACTGCTTCTGAGGTGGGAAAATGTACATCTGTAATGTACTGATATGTTTAGATTGAATTACTGTCAAAATATATTAAATGTTTTAAAAAATACAGGAATTGAGTTCCTTTAAAATGAGGTGTCCTTGTATTGGATATTTCCTTTAATATATATTGTAGAAAAAAGTTTCACCTAATAAAATTGCTTTAAATACTTTTCTTTGACTTTTAAAGATTCATATTTAAGTTGTAAACTTTAGGACTTTTATTACAAAATATACACTTTTTCCTTGATGGTTTGTTTACCCATTTGATAATAAGATTAAATATTTTTTATTTATGGCTAAACTTCTACTCTAGGAATTTTAGGATATTACATCAAGGTTAGGCAGACTTCCTTCTCTTTGCCAGGACACAGTTAATTACTTGGTCCTTTTTTTTTTTTTTTTTAAAGCAATGAGCCTTATATAATATGAAGTTCCAGGCAGAAGTGTTTTCCAAGCAAGTCCCTTTTATTTTATACTTACAATTACATTAACTAACAATCAGATAGTCCCACTGGTTGCTCAGCCCTCTGCTGGTGAGATCTCTTCTTTTAAAGTTTGAGCAGTGTCAAATCCTCTTGTCTTAGTTTAAAAAGGTCAAAAGTGGTTTCTCATGGTCCAGATCTTTGCTTTTATCTTGACCACTGCTCACCTATGGCCGGGGTCACCCTTTACTTTTTTTAAAAAATGGAGATGATTGTCTATTATCATGTCTAGTTACAATGTTTCCTTCCCCTGAAAGACAAGGTTTATATTCTAATAGACCATTACAAAGTAGTAAGTATGATTAGTCAATCAGGACAAGAGCAATGTTTAAGAGTTTACAGAACTTTCATGTTTTTATTCCCTTTCTCTGCTGTAATTTGAAATGTATTGTGTTATCTTTGCAAGGAAGGGGCTGACCTTGTAGTCCTGTGGAAAAGGGAGGTATTTGACAGTTTGTCAATCCCATCCCTTCCCAGATACAGAGAGTTTTGTCACATGGCCAATGATCAGGAATCTTGGTCTGCAGAATATTTAAAGGTTTTTTTTTGGTATAGTTTATATGGCAGATACTAAATTGTTACAGATCTCATGAGACAAATCAGAGGATTTGAGAGAATAGACACCAGATGAGGATCTTATGACATTTTGAACCAGAGCAAGGACAAATTGAATAAGTTCCTTTCTTAAAACTACTTATAAGGAAACAGGTATTATACTAGCTTCAGAGTGGTACCCTGGAGTTCACAACCAGGTATGCTGCCCTATCTAGAAATCACAGTAGGAATTCTATATAGGGATATAATAATTATTGGTATTTAAGAGAATTGCTCCTAGAAAGGTAAGAATCTTCTTTTTGTGACAACAAAGATTCTGTGAAAATGCAGTGTGATTAAATACGTATTGAAAAAAACCTACTGCCATTGTTTACCCTTGATCATGCAGTTGGCTGGTAGAAAGATGCTGAGTCACTGAAACGAACAATTTAAACATATGCAATTGATCATCCTCACAATAGGAAGAAAAGTCATGCTATTTACTGTTTGCTTGTAAAGATGCTATAGGTATAGCCCCTGGCTGTTGGGAGGAGGTCATGCAGAGGACGTGACCAGAAGATGAACCCTGAGCTGGATCCGGGCAATGCGAGGCTCTTCACCCCTCCCCTGTCCTTGGAAGGTACTTTGCCCACCGTTCCTGAAGTGGGAGCCATTTTCAAGCAGACTTGAGAGAGTAAGGTGGTGTTGAGACCACCTGGGCTGAATAGGTGGCTGAACCCCGTTAGGGCCTCTTTGTAAACTTTTGAGATTCTGGCGGGCGGCCCAGAGATCTACTCTTCTTGCGGCACCTAAGACAAGCCTCATAGGTAAGTTCCCTTTTTTTTTTTTTGGCGGTACGCGGGCCTCTCACTGCTGTGGCCTCTCCCGTTGCGGAGCACAGGCTCCGGAAGCGCAGGCTCAGCGGCCATGGCTCACGGGCCCAGCCGCTCCGCGGCATGTGGGATCCTCCCGGACCCGGGCACGAACCCGTGTGCCCTGCATCGGCAGGCGGACTCTCAACCACTGTGCCACCAGGGAAGCCCGGTAAGTTCCCTTTTTTATGCAACCTGCCTCCTACCAATTTGGAATGCTTTACCTCTTTCTTCAGTGTCTCCTTGCCCGCTGACTAGAGGGCCAGGTTGTGAACCAACAGTGGTCCAGACCATCAGAGATGATGTTATATATTCTATTTTTATAGTTTCTTCATGGTAGGTTTTTGGGGAGAGGGTGGAGACAGCAGCCCATGCTAGCTGTCAGAAAAGAGAAACTCAACTCAAGATTTTTCCCTCATTTTATGAGAAGAAAATTTTATGATGCACTATAAGGAACTGTTTTCAAGATCTTGTGTGTATGTGTTATGTCAGTTCTTGTGGGAACAAGAGCCATAGCTTTCACTAATTTTCACAGAAGGCTGTGGCTTAGATAAAGTTAATTTCCTGGTGTCTGTGGTGTTTGAAAAGGAGATGCCATCCTATTTCCTACACAAGGATTACTTGAAAACTGTATGGAAAGATTTCAGTATAACCAGAAACAGACAAGGCATTTTCCATGCATTAGGAAAGTCCTTAGGAAAGTGAAGTTGCTCAGGTTATTATGATAAAATCAAATGTTAATCTGTAAATGACTTCTTTTTAGTATTAAAATAAATCCTTTTATCCAGAAAAAGCAGAATGAGTGAAAAAAAAGTAATTGTTATTGGAGCCTTTCTGTCCCATGAGCTACCCCAAGATGAGTCAACCACAGACACTGGTTGAGATCTGATACAACCAAAGTTTATTTTATGTCCTCTGTCAGTTCAGGGAAGGGAAATCTGGTAATATGATTAATAAAAACATATTATTAATAGACGGATTAAGCTTAAGTTTGTAAGCGCAGTCAAGAGTACATCCTTAAGTATTTTTTTCTGTTTAATTTGAAAGCTTTATAAATAGATAAGGGAGTACAATAAAATAAACTCGTTGCATTGGACTCATACTGGAATCAGAGTTATCTGTTCATTATACACATTGAGTTGCAGTAATCCCTGTAATTATAGTTAGAGATTTTTATGCTGTGGGTTTTTTTTTTTGGGGGGGGGGGCAAGGGTTTTTTTCTACTTTTTTGAAGAAGCGTTGTATATTTTATCTTGGGTACCTAATCTCAAAATTGAATTTTAGAGCCGACAGGAATGCAAAGGACAAGGCATCCTTGCAGCCATCTGAAATAGTGGGAAGACTTAGGATTTTAGAGTCTCAAAGATCTAGGTTTGAATGCTGGTCTTGCCACTTGTTTTTTCCATGTTCTTTTACGGATTTACTTACTATTGATTCAGTGTCAACATTTGGCATTGTCTGGAATTTACCTCCTGCTGTAGTTTAATCTCAGATACTCGATCCTGGTAAGACTGGTTCAGAAGAGCCAGGAGCTGTTTATGGTCCTCATATTTCTCAACGGTGTGATGATCTCTGAAATTCTGCAGACTTTCCTTGTGGTTCTTGTGCTTTATGACTTGTGTAACTTGGCTAAACTTCTTAACCTCCGAGTCTCAGATTCTTAGCCATAAAATGAGGGTGATATCTACCTTTGTAAGAGCTGGATGTGGTGTGTTTAAAGCCTGTAGCACAGTGTCTGGCTGCAGTGGTTAGCCATTTGATTCTGACATTTTACATCAAGCTTGTACTGGAAAATGTTTAGGAAAATGGAGGTCATCACTTTGTGAGAAGATCTGTTACACTGTAGCTCAGTTCTCATCCAGATCAATGACTGGTCCTGGTTTGCATTCCCAGCAATAACAAACTTAATTGCTCTTAGATAGAATGAGCTTCCAAATGTTTTTTTTTTTTTAGGATGTTGGGGGTAGGAGTTTATTAATTAATTTATTTATTTTTGCTGTGTTGGGTCTTTGTTTCTGTGCGAGGGCTTTCTGTAGTTGTGGCAAGCGGGGCCCACTCTTCATTGCTGTGCGTGGGCCTCTCACTATCGCCTTCTCTCCCATTGTGGAGCACAGGCTCCAGACGCGCAGGCTCAGCAGTTGTGGCTCACGGGCCTAGTTGCTCCGCGGCATGTGGGATCCTCACAGACCAGGGCTCGAACCCGTGTCCCCTGCATTAGCAGGTAGACTCGGAACCACTGCGCCACCAGGGAAGCCCCCCAAATGTTTGAGGACAGACATTGCATCTCTTCTCCTCTAGATTTTACAGTCCAGTTCATTGAACTATTACTGCAAAATATTATCTCAAGACCATTTATCCTTCTAGACACAATTTAGAATATCAATTTCTCTTTTCAGTGTGGAATCTAAAACAGGGTTCAATATTCTGGAATTGATACGAGCTCAGAATAGATAGTCTATCATTGGCAAACTGAGCCACCTTAGTTAGAAAATTTTTCACTTCAAATCTTAGAGCCTCAGTTTTCTCATTTATAAAATGAGTTGTTGTAACTAAACAACACGTAGGATTGCTTCTTACTCAGTTACACATTTCAATTCATATGCATGGATATTATATTTCTTAGATGGTAGAGCTCTTTAATTTCACTAACAATGTTTCTTTTTAATTGAGCATCTGCTTTGTGTTAGACTCAATGAGCTACACCACAAAAAAAAAGCATAAAAATATCCCTCCTCGGGCTTCCCTGCTGGCGCAGTGGTTGAGAGTCCGCCTGCCGATGCAGGGGACACGGGTTCGTGCCCCGGTCTGGGAAGATCCCACATGCCGCGGAACAACTGGGCCCGTGAGCCATGGCCGCTGAGCCTGCGCGTCCAGAGCCTGTGCTCTGCAGTGGGAGAGGCCACAACAGTGAGAGGCCTGCGTACTGCAAAAAAAAAAAAAAAAAAAATCCCTCAAGGGGTTTATGCCATGTTAGTGATGACATGAAGCAGAGAATTTTTGAAAAGAGTGAATAAGAAAAGTGTCTAGTCTCCAGTAATTCAGCTTCCACATAGTGCATAGTTTTTATTTTTAATAAAAGTTGAAGTATTGTCAACAGCAATACTCTACTCATTAACATAATAAAACTAACATTAGAAAATAAAACGTCTTATGAAAATCTATTTGAGGCTGTTACTGTAGAGACTGTGGAAGATGCTGAGTGGTGTATTGCCATTGGCATCTGCTGGCAGAGTTGGAATTAAGAATCACCATCACCAAGCACAGTCCTTATTTTTTTTTTTTGCGGTACGCAGGCCTCTCACTGTTGTGGCCTCTCCCGTTGCGGAGCACAGGCTCCGGACGCGCAGGCTCAGTGGCCATGGCTCACGGGCCTAGATGCTCCGCGGCACGTGGGATCTTCCCGGACCGGGGCACGAACCTGTGTCCCCTGCATCGGCAGGCGGACTCCCAACCACCACGCCACCAGGGAAGCCCCAGTCCTTATTATTTACTCAAGTCTGAGAACTATTCCTCCTTTCTGAGATAGTATTAACACCAGATCAAAGACACGGTGGTTCTCTGTGGCCTGGGTGATTTAACACATAGGTGCTGTCTGATGAACCTCTCCTCCTCTCTGACTGGGGAGCATGGAACATTTATGGACACCACTTACCCTGTGACCCTGAGGCCCTGCACTGCTGTGCTTGTTCCCTCTTTCCCCAACTGTTTGTGTTGGCCTGATATTGATGGATATTAACCGGCAGAAATAGTTGATAGGAAATCACATTTCAGCAGCAAATGAGACTGCTAGAAAAACAATGAAAGGAAATCAATTGCCTTTAATGTTTTATTTTCAAAAACTGAGAGCCATGTTTTTTTTTTTAAGATGAAACTTGTTCCAGAGGTTTCTCTTCCTTAGTTATTCCTTCCCTCTATGGCCTCAGTAGGCTCCTGGGGTCAAGAACCAAAGAGAATCCATCTTTTCCAGGGGACTCAGGCAGCTTTTTGCCTGGGGAGACTCATACACCCTGTGTCCCAGGCTGAGCCTGAAGAGAGGTTGCAAATATCTTTCTCCCTCCAAAGGGGATCAGGGCAGAGTCCTGGCATTTTTGATGACAACACATTCTTTACTGTGTCTGGAATGTTTTCCCCCGGGCTTGTTTCATCTTGAGCTCATTTTGCTGTAATTTATTCTGTGCTGTATGTTTCTGCATCTGTCCATTCAGATAAGAGGCAAGTGTGTGTGTGTGTGTTTTGAGTTCATCTTTTTGTCATTTGTGTAGCTGATTAAAAGCTGTAGATAAATAGACTATTCAGCACCAAGTGAGGCTAATCACAGATAACACGTGGCAACCTCAGAAGATTTAATTCTGCCTTTTGTTTGAAAGGCAGAAAACTTGAAAGAGTGAGTGTATCTCAGCACGGTATGTGAGGATCACAGTTCACACTGGGAACAGTTCTTTCTCGGCAGGCGGATTTGTGTGCCTGACAGCGTTTGCTGTTTTTGGGGATGGACCCTTCAAAGTCCCTTCTCGCTCTTGCATTGTGGTCTATTTGAGGCTGTTGTCCTCCAAATGCCATCCTGTCATGAGCAGTTCCACTTGCCCTACTGTGCCAGCAGACATTTTACTAGTCTGTAATTAAGAAACTCGGTTTTATATGAGTCGTATATGATCTGTTTATTTGTCAACTCTGCAGATAAACCCCTCTACCCTGGAGGTATCCCAGGGACAGGAACCATCTGTCATCACCTCCAGATAAATGTCTAAAGCCGCTTGGTTATTAGTTTTCTGCCTGCTTTAATACCTGGCTTTACCCTTAGTATCACTTATGGTTCGTGGTGTGCCAATTATGTGCAAGGCTTGAACAAAATGGAAATTGCCTTGGTTCCCATCTGGTTTAAAATGATGAACTCTTAGGATCTGTTGTGGAGCTGAATAATGAGTTGAAATAAATGCCCAAATAATTCAACTGAAAAAGTTTTATTTAAGAAAAGTAGTTTAATTTTTATAATATTTGATTTAATTGAAACAGATTAGCTTTGTGGAATAAATTCACTGGGTCATTGATCAATGCCTTAATTCACTTAGCACAGATGGTTAGGCCAGATATTGTCAGAGAGCTTATGGTGTTATATTGGGATATGGGAGTCCTGTGATAGATACAAACTTATCTATGAAATCTAGGACTAGAAGTCCAGCTAAGTGGGAAGCATGTGGCAGATGTTATTAGTAGCTTCCTAACTAGTCTGTTGCCACTCTACCCATGTGTAGTAGGCTGAATAATGCCCCCTCCCCCGCCCCCAAGATAGCCAGGTCCTACCTAATCCCTGGAACCTGTGAATGTGACCTTATATGGTAATAGGGACTTGGCAGATCAAGTTGAGGATCTTGGAAGGGAGAGAGCATCTTGGATTATGCAGGTGGGCTCAATGTAATCACAAGGGTCCTTATAAGAAGGGGACAGAGGGAGAGTTTACCACACACGGAAGAGAGCAGGCAATGTGCCGATCTCAGCAGAGAGAGATATTTGAAGATGCTACCCTG
The DNA here is from genome assembly GCF_949987515.2 of Delphinus delphis. Taxonomy (NCBI): domain Eukaryota; kingdom Metazoa; phylum Chordata; class Mammalia; order Artiodactyla; family Delphinidae; genus Delphinus; species Delphinus delphis. Next base: position 90,302,987 of record NC_082691.1, read on the forward strand.
CAGGTTTTGAAGACGGAGAAAAGGACCCTGAGCCAAGGAATGTCAGGAAAGCAGATCCAGAAGCTGGAAAAGGAAGGAAACAGTTCTCCTCTAGAGCCTCTGGTGGGAGCCTGACCTTGCTGCCACCTTGGTTTCAGCCCAGTGTAACTGACTTCATACTTCTGATGTCTAGAACTATAAAAGAACAAATCTGTGTTGCTTAGAGCCATCCAGCTTGTGGTAGTTTGTTATAGCAGCAATGGGAAACTAATACACCACCTCATCCTGCACATTTTGGATAGATTAATGTTCGTAAAACACAGCTCTGTTAAAGCCCCTTCATCATTAAGTTTAATAGTTCCATTCTGCTTCATAAGCACTATTGAATACCTCCTAAGTGGCAAGTACTATGCTAGTTCTGGAGATGCAGACATCAAGAAGCAATAGTTCTTGTCTTCTAGTGGCTTATATTCTGTTGCAGAAAACACACAAACTGGCCAAAATTGAAATAAAAATCAGTCAGAGATATTTTATGAGCATGCACAGAACCCTTTGGGAGCTCAGAAGAGTGGCAACTCAACTCAACTGTCCTCCTGGACTACAGGGTCCAGGGATGGGCTGTGTTGTTGATGATGAGAGATTATGCTGGGGAGAAATTGGAGGAAAAGCTATAGGTTTGAATATACCTCCTCCAAATTTGTATGTTGAAATCTTAACCTCCCCCTGCAGTGTGACTGTATTTGGAGTAAGGAAGTAAGTGAGGGTAAATGAAGTCATAAGGATGGGGTCCCGATTTGATAGGGTTAGTGTCCTTGTAAAAGGAAACACAAGACCGTGCTCCCTGCCATGTGGAGACACAATGAGAAGGCAGCCGTCTGCAAGCCAGGGAGAGGACTGTCACCAGAAACTGAATTGGCCGCATCTTGACCTTAGACATCTCAGCCTCTACAAGTGTAAGAAAATAAATTTTTGCTGTTTATGACACCCTGTCTGTGGTATTATGTTCTGGCAGCCTGAGCTAGCACAGCATCCATGCTCCTTTTTAGAAGGAAATTGAGGATCAGAAATATGACTTCACCCTTTAAAAATGGAGATAAGCTTTTAATCAGTAAAGTGCTTACTAGCTAGATTGAAGACTTCTGTCAAGTTTTGGACATGCAGAGAGAAGATAAGAATTCTCCTAGTGTTAATAAACTTTTTAATTTACTTTCTTGTTATACACATTAAGATGCTTTAGAAGATCCGTAGTTCTAAATGTTTGTGAAACATTGTTTGAGTAAATTATTTAAGTCATAAAACAATGGCTATTGTGAAAATTAATGATGGTTCAAAAATTGCATCCATTGATGTAAACAGTAATTTTACTGTTTCTTAAAGGAGCCCTGTATTCAAAGATTATAAATACCTCACAACTAAAAGGTGGAAGCAATTCAAGTGTCCATCAATAGATGAATGAACAAAGGTGGTATGTACATACAATGGAGTTATTTAACCTTAAAAGGGAAGAAAATTCTGACCCCGGCTACAACACGGATGAACCTTGGGGACATTGTGCTAAGTGAAATAAGCCATCACAAGAATAATTTTACTAAGTGTTTCTTAAAGGAGCACTGTATTCAAAGATTATAAATAGTTTATGATTTTCTTATTATAAGAGTCATTCCACTCTTTACTTCCTCACAGCAGGATACATTTGAAAATAAAATGATACCTAACTTTTTTCCCCCTGAAACTCAAGCATAGCCTAATGCTTTTTGTTATGTTTTCTTCTTTTTCCACAGAAGGAAGAGGTCAGACCATGGAGAGATTTGTACATGGCTCTGCAGGGTTTCAAATTTATCCTGTTGGTGGAAGCCCATGAAAGAGATTTTAAAAAATTAGTTCTAATCGTAGTAAAACACATATAACATTAAATTTACCATCTTAGCCATTTTATAAATGTGCATTTTAGTAGTGTTATGAAACCAATCTCCAGAACTCTTTTCATCTTGCAAATCTGAAACTCTATATCCATTAAACAACTCCCAAATTTTCTGCTACCCCCAGCTCCTAGCAACCACCATTCTACTTTCTGTTTCTATGAATCTGACTGCTCTAGGTACCTCATGTGAGTGGACTCGTACAGCATTTGTATTCTTGTGATGGCTTATTTCACTTAGCACAGTGTCCCCAAGGTTCATCCCTGTTGTAGCCGGGGTCAGAATTTTCTTCCCTTTTAAGGTTGAATAACTCCATTGTATGTATATACCACCTTTGTTCATTCATCTATTGATGGACACTTGAATTGCTTCCACCTTTTAGCTGTTGTGAATAAAGCTTCTATGTACACGGGTGTGTGAATATCTCTTGGAGACTCTGCTTTCAGTTCTTTTGGTTGTATACAGAGGTGGAATTTATAGATCATGTAGTAATTCTATTCTTAATCTTTTGAGGAAACTTCCTGCTCTTTTCCACAGCGGCTGTACCTTTTATTTTCCCACTAACCGTCCACAAGCGTTCCAATTTCTCCACATGCTCCCCAGCAGCTGTCGTTCCCTGTCTTGTTGTTTTGTTTTGTTTGATAGTAGCCATCTTAATCGGAGTGAGGTGGTATCTCATTGTAGCTTTTGATTTGTATTTCCCCAATGCTTAGTAATGTTGGACATCTTTCCATGTGCTTATTGGCCATTTGTGTATCACCTTTTGAGAACCCTGAAGGAGGTTTTAAACAATGACATGACATAGTGAGGTGTGGGTTTTGGAAAGGTCACAAGGACAGCTAAGTGGAAGATAGATTATATAGGGAGATGACCAAATGCAGGGCAACTAGATAGGAGGCTCTAAGTTTCTATATCGATACTTCATTACTTTCAAAGAAAAACCCTTCGGTTGGCATTTAATTTTCTCCACTCACTCTCAGTCTTTTTTCCAAATCTTACTCTTGCTATGTTTTTTCATGAATTCTATGTCCACTTCAAGAGAGGCTGTCTGTCCCATTAGAATTCCTGTCTCATAACTTTGTGATTTCTTTTTGTATCAGAATTGTACTTATCTCTCCTTTTCCTACCTGAGTATAGCTGTAAAGCAGTTTTCCCTTATCTGCGGGTGATGCATTCCAAGGTCCCTAGTGGATGCCTGAAACCTCGGATAGTAGTGAACGCCGTATACACTATGTTTTTTCCTATACGGGCATACCTATGATAAAGTTTATAAATTAGGCACAGTAAGAGATTAATAACAACAATAGTAAATTAGAACAATTACTACAATATACCATAATAAAGGTATGTGAATGTGGTCTCTCTCTTTCTCTCAATATCTTATTGTACAAATGGAATGCCTTTTCCATCTTAACTAAGCACTTATGCACTGTGGCCATAACTTTTGCAGTGGAGGTGTGTTGGGGGCGGATTTCTCCCTCTATCCCTCTTGAGTTCTTGTGGCTGGACTAATAATAAAATTGACCCAAGACAGATTAACAGGAGAAAGAAAAACCACATTTTAATTCATGGGCACGAAGGTCCCATAGAAATGACCCAACTAGGCAGCTTTTACACTTTTTAGACAAAGCAACAATAAATTTGTGAGGAATTGACAGGGTAAAGAAATTTAGGTTTGGGTGCTTAATAAGTGAATAAACAGAGTTTGGGTTTGAGGTAGAAGATTAAAGAAGTGACAAGGTTTGTTTATATACAGGCTTCTGGCCTCTGAACTCCCTATCCCTGATGATAAAGGTGCCTCTACCTCCAGATGCAGGGGGTACACTTTTCACATGAGAGATTTATTTCCCTCTTTTCAGGGAGATGGAAAGGAGAGTCAGTCAGATTTTCTTTCTTGCATCGGCTGCATCTCAAACAACTTCAATTCAAAATAATCAATATGCCATTGTGTCATATTTTAAGGCGGCCCACACTGAGCCCTTACAGGTGTGACAACAAAACGAGCATGAATTTCTTTTTCCTTCTTCACAGTCTCATGGATGGAAGATTCGTTCTTACTGTAGGTCTTAACACCAGCATACCATTTTTTTCCTCTTATTAAGTTGAGAACTTTCGCCTTCTGACTTGAAGCAGTTTTTTGGTTGGGGGGTGTGCTCACCGTGCAGCTCTCGGGATCCTAGTTCCCCGACCAGGGATCAAACCTGCACTCCCTGCAGGGGAAGCACGGAGTCCTAACCACTGGACCGCAGGGGAAGTGCAAAGGAAGCACTTTATGGCTTCTCTTTGGCGTATCTGAATTGCCAGCATCACGAATTGTGCTTGGGAGCCCTTGTTAAGTAAAATAAGGGTGACTTGAACACCAGCTGTCATGACAGTCAGTCTGGTAACAGAGAAGGCGACTAAGTGACTAAAGGTTGGACACGCTGGACCAAGGGATCATACACATCCTGGGAGGGATGGCACTGACATCGTGAGATTTCATCACAGTACTAGGAACGCTGGGCAATTTAAAACTTATGAGTTGCAGGGACTTCCCTGGTGGCGCAGTGGTTAAGAATCTGCCTGCCAATGCAGGGAACACGGGTTCGAGCCCTGGTCCAGGAAGATCTCACATGCTGCGGAGCAACTAAGCCCGTGTGCCACAACTACTGAGACTGTGCTCTAGAGCCCGCGAGCCACAACTACTGAGCCATGTGCCACAACTACTGAGCCTGCAAGCCTAGAGCCTGTGCTCTGCAACAAGAGAAGCCACCGCAATGAGAAGCCTGTGCACCATAACAAAGTGTAGCCCCCACTCACTGCAACTAGAGAAAGCCCGTGCATAGCAACAAAGACCCAAAGCAGCCCAAAATAAATAAATACATAAATTTATAGAAAAAACAAAATAAAACTTATGAGTTGTTTATTTCTGCAGTTTTCCATTTAATATTTTCTGAGTGTGGTTGATAGTGGGAAACTGAAACTGTGGAAAGAGAATCTGAGGTTAAGGGGGGACTACTGTATACCTTTCCTTATGTCACATCTTAGTTCTCTTCCTCCTCAAATAGCATTCTGATTGCCTCAGTTTGGTGAGTTGTCTTTCTCTCTCAAGCATGGCTGTAGCATTCATTTAGCACTTCTCATGAATACATCACTGTGAGTTATATGTGTGTATAGAATGATAAACTTCTTGAGAATGTAGATGTTTTCTTGTGTCTATATGTGTCTATGTCAATATCAGACCTTACTTTGGTCTGTTTGTAATGAGCAGTAAGTGTTTGTTGCTATGATAAAAATGAATAAATGAGTTTGGGAATACTTTGAATTAGGTTGCATTTATACAACTAAAATTATCTGTGTAATTTGGCTTTTTATGCATATAAAATGGTGCTTCATCAATTCAGACTCAAAATATAATTGCTTTGAGAAAATATTCAGAAATGGGAGGCAGTAGAGTGCCAAGCAATATTTTAGGAAGGAAAACTCACATTACTTTTGAAATCTTCTATGGGCCAGATGCTACACATGTTATTTAATCCTCACAGTAATCTTCTGCACTAGGGATTAATATCCCCTTTTCAAGATGAGGGGCTTAGGGAAGTTCAGGGAGATTAGCATGAAGAAAAGCTGAAGTAGAGAGACTGAGCAGTTTGTGTTGTGATGGTCTTGGGCAGAATGATCAAACGAAGAATTAGCCCAGGTTAGTGAGAATGGGGAGGTGGAGAACAGATTCTAGAAATGTTTACGAAGTAAAATAGGCAGCTTTTGTGTTTGTTTGGGAGGAATAAGGAGACAGGAATCTCAAGTTTCTGGTTCAAGACAGTAGAATTTGGTGCCATTCACTAATGAGCAGAAAAAGGAGTACTTTTTGGGCCACAGAACTGAGGTTCCTGTGGGATGGTCAGGTGAAGTCAGGTGACAGAAATACAGGCCTGGAATTTAGGAGAGAAGTCTCAGCTGAAGAAGCAGCCTTAGAATCATGTGATAAATGTATTCAGCCATTAGCAAATACCTATTGCCAATACCAGCCTAACAACAGCCAGCTCAGGGTGTAGGCAATCAGACGGTGCGGTGTCTGCACAGAGTACAGCTGAATTGAGTTGACCTTTTTTTATTATCCTCAGTGCCACAATGCCAGTAATGAAATACTGCTCCCTGAAAAAATCTTTTGTGAATCTCAATTCTAAACAATTGCTGCAGTTACTATTGATTTTAGCAATATATCTGCAAGCTTCGAATTAGCACATTTTAATTCTTATCTTTCACAAACATTGTCTTCTACATGGGGGAATTAATTCAGAGACCTCCTTGTTATACATTCGTCCCCCGACACATGGGAACTCAGCTACATGCTTTTGTCTCAAGAATAAGTTATTTGTTTGGAATCACTTGAGCTACACTTGCGTATGGGTTCTTGTCTTCGTCCTCTCTGATGCTACATATTTTTGCATTTAAACAGTAGATTAGATGTAAACAGTGCTGGCACAGTGAATTGTGAAGGTGAAGAACAGAACTTGGGTTATACCAGTTCTGCCATAGCATTTGACACTTGGAATTTTTACATTTGTGTTTCAGTTTAAAACAGTGTGAAATTGTTAAGTCTGAATTTTAGCTCATATCTGTAATATTTTACTCAGTTTGAACAATTTTTAAAATTTTTTTAATTTTTAATCTTTATTGAGGTATATTTGACAAGATTGTAAGATATTTAAACTGTACATCACAGTGACCTGACACACATATACATTATGAAAGGATTACTCTATCTCATTAATTAACACATACATCACTTCATATATCTATCTGTCCCCTCTCCTGTTTTTTTTGGTGAGAACATCTGAGTTGCACCCTGCCAGCAAACCTCAATCATAAAATACAGTGTTAACTACAGTCACCATGTTACACATTAGATCCTCAGACCTTATTCATCTCATAGCTGAAAGTTTGTATGCTTTTACCAATCTCTCCCTCTTTTCCCCACTCCCTGCCCCTGAATAGTGTTTTAAAATGCAAATTTATTCTTCATTGTGCATTGTATTAAAATTAAAAGCAAATCAAGAAAATAATGATTACTACTAATTATTTTGAGATGATTACTGAAAATAATTTTGTTGCATCGAGGAGGAGAGTGTTAAAAAATGATTTGATCTGGGGGATTTCCCTAGCAGTCCAGTGGTTAGAACTCTGAGCCCTCACGGCTGAGGGCCCGGGTTTGATCCCTGGTTGGGGAGCTAAAATCCCACAAGACTCGTGGTGCGGCCAAAAATAAATAATAAAAAAGAAATCTGATCTGAGTGTCAAATAAGATAGGACCATACTTCCAGCGTCTAAGGAACTGTTCTAGGCTCTGTAGACTTAGTAGTAAATGAAGCCATGAGAATTTAGAGGTTGGTGTGGGTGAAATGGCCCAGGGAGAATGTGTAAGGGAGGTGAAGAGTACTCAGTGTTGATCTCTGGAAAACGCCAGCTTCTGAGAAACAGACTTCAGAAGAGGAGGCGCCCAAAAGCTGGACGAGGAGCAAATGCAGTAGGAGGAATGCTAAGAGGGAGTAGAGTCAGGGACGTCAGGGGAGAAGTTTCAGCAAAGAGGAGGTGGTCAGCAGCATCCAAAATGACTAAGAAGACGAAAAAAAAAAAAAGAAAAAGAAGTGGCTGGGAAGTTCACATTGGCTTTGAGCATTAGAAAGTGATGATTTATTCTAGTCTTTCTTTTCAATTGTGGTCAGCAGTTCATTCCTAAAACTGTTCATGAGGAAAAATATTTCTACATATTGAGGGAATCACACAACCACCACACAGCCACCCTCAGAAGGACTTCACGAGTAGGTCACTGCAACATCAGCTTATCATCGGAGTTAGGAAAATGAGGCCTATGGCTAAAATAACTTGACACTTTATCAAGAAATTCTTTACTGATTATAAAATGAATACATGCTTATTGCAGAGACAGCCATAGAGAGAAGCAGAAAAAGAAAAATGATTTGAATTTTATGACATTGACAGATCTTTTTGTATATTTCCCAAGTTTATTTTTCTATATAAAAATATACTTTCCAAATATTTTTTGAATCATATTACAGTCACGTATTTGTATATAACTTTTTAAATACAGTACCATATGGTAAATAATCATGCCTCTGAATTCTTCAGATACATAATTTATTAACAGTTGCATAATACTGTATCATATGGCTGTACCATCATTTATTTAAAGATTTTCTATCCATGGACATTTAGTTTTTCCTCCTTTCTACTATTATAATCAATGTTGCGATGTACTTTTTTTTTTTTTTTGCGGTCCGCGGGCCTCTCACTGTTGTGGCCTCTCCCGTTGCAGAGCACAGGCTCCGGACGCGCAGGCCCAGCGGCCATGGCTCACAGGCCCAGCCGCTCCGCGGCATGTGGGATCTTCCCGGACCGGAGCACGAACCCGTGTCCCCTGCGTCGGCAGGCGGACTCTCAACCACTGCGCCACCAGGGAAGCCCGCGATGTACTTTTTTGTATATAAAATGTAGACTGCATTTCTGATTACTTTTATGAAGACCGTTTTCTAAATATAAATGTAAATACTGGAATAAAGGACAAACCTTTTTTAAGATTCCAGGTAGATATTCCCACATGCCTTTGTAGAAAACTTATACCAATGATACTCTTAATAAAAGTGATTAAGAGCTTGCCTCTCTTCATTTTCATAACTCAGCCTTGAATATTTTTCTTTAAAATATTTGTCGAGTTGGTAGGTATGAACTATTATTTTATTTTAGTTTAGTTTTGAGTTTTTTTGATTATTAGTGGAGTTGGGTTTTTAAACCTTCTGTGGATTCTCCTATTCAGGTGTTTTGTTTGTTTCTTTTTTTTTTTAGTATATTGAGAAAAATAGTGTTGATTTATATGAATGTTTCACCTATAAGTATATTTATCTGTTATTTTGTTAGTTATATTATGTACCTTTGAATTTTATTAATGAATTCTTGAATTGATGCTTTAAAAGTGCATGCATTCAGATGGAACATAAGAAAGGTGTCAAATTCTCCCTAAATTGACATACAGGTTTAACAATTTCTACCAAAATCTCAGTAGATTTTCTTGTTGAGATAAACAAGCTTATTCTAAAATTTATAGTGTAAGGAAAAGGCCCTAAAATAGCCAAAACAGTTTTGAAAAAGAAGGTAAAGTAGGAGAAATCACTCTTCTTATTGTTAAGGTCTACTATACAGCTATAGTTATTAACACAGTCTGGCATTGGTGGAGGGGTAGAAGATAGACCAATGGAAAAAAATTGAGAAACCAAAAACAGACCCACACAAATATGACCCATTAATTTTGGACAAAGAAGCAAAATTAAGAGAGGAAATGTAGTTGAGATTTATTTTTCAGTCAATTAAGGAGAGTTTGATTCCTAATAATATAAATTATTAACATTTATTTTTATAACTTGTTTTTGACTTATTTATACGAAGTTAAGCGTTCTTTCTTATACATCCTGTTTTAAATTTTACTAATGGATGCCTTTACTTTTTAAAACCTCAAAAACATTTCTTTTTGCAAAATATAAAACAATTAATAAATTAATTTTGGATTTTCCTTATGCATACAGGTTAAATAATTTGTCCTTTTCTTACTTCTTCCTGGTTTCCAATAATGGCTAGCTTAAGTGAGATTTTGGTAGATTCACTCGTTATTTTAATAATATATATATTCCCTATTAACAATTATTTTGTATGTATATCTGTTGTTTTCCCATGCATAAGACTGATATTTAAGTCCATATGATCACTATGAATTCTTTTATACCAGTTTTATTCATCCTTTTTAAAGATTTCTCTGAATCCTTACATATTCACGAATGCCTTCCTTTTGCTGAAACAAATGAAAACAGCTTATTCTGATTCACAGTTATTCTCATCTAAAATTTAAAAATTATTCTATTTCATCTGGTTGGGGTGTGGAGAAGTCTGAGTTTAGCCTGAAAATTATTTTTTCCTTTGAAGATGACTGTCTCTTTCCTGCTTAGGTGCTTACATGATTATTTTCATCAACTCTCTAAGATTCTACCAGGTTATGCTCTGATACGCATTTTCTTGATTTACCTGGTACAGGGTAGGCTCTTTCAATTTGCAGAGGCCCATCTTCTTTAAGCTAAGGCCATCTGCTTCTAATATAAATTGTGGTTTTAACCCAGTCCATATTTTTGGCTTTGTTTTCCTTCTGGGATTACGTGCATTTTCACGTTCATATAACATACTCAATTTTATAATAATAATCTTCATTATCTTATAATTTGTACCTTAAATATACTGGTCTGTATCCTTGAAATACTTCTCAAGTTTGTACTCCATACACTAATTTTCTTTTCAGTAGGATTTGTTCTGTCTGTGAAGCCCCCTTTGTAGATTCTAATTCTATGATTATATTTTAAACGACCTTACGGTGTTGCCTTGTTAAAGCTAGCTCCTTTTTCAGTTCACTTATTTTTTTCACAACATGCCTTTGTCTTTGTCTTATTTTTCTCTTATCAGAGAGTTGATAATAAAAACTTACTTTTGTGAAATAAGTACTTTGCTTATGCTAAGCACTTTTCCAAATTTGATACCCTTTCTATTTTATTAATTTTAAAAAGAGGAGCTTGATAATAAATAGTGTTTCTGGAATACTTTAGCCCCTCTCACTGTCCATATTGGTTCTTGAATTTATTCTTTCCCAGTTATCAACTTGAAATGTACTCCAGTTTCTAAAACCCAACAGGCATTCATTGGGTTCAAGGCTACTGAACTCACCTGGGCTCTTTGCAGTGTCTCTCAAGTTCTCTGTGCAGTGGTCAGGTGGTATGTGTCAACTTTTCTTCACATATTCTGTGTCAACCTTCTTCCTTCCCCTTCTATCAGATGCTCCTCAAAAGGCTATTAATTTTCCTTTTATTTCTTCTGTTCTTGTCTTGTGTCATTAGACCCAGGGCTACCATGTTCTCAACACTTATCTTTTGTATCAGCATTTTATATTCTGCATTACATAGTCCAAGAGTCTGAAGGGAGAAAAGCTAATATGTCTCTTTCTGGTTCAGAACGTGGATCCCAGAAGGTCAGAGCAGTTACAGCTTAGTGTGCTTTTAAGGCAATCTTTGAGTCCTAAGCCTCAGGAAGTAGTTTTAAATTATGAAACTTGTAATTAGATGTATTACTCTGTTATTTCAGATATTATCTGTATGATTCATGCCAGATTTTGTCTTTTTTTACATCGTTATATGTATTAGTTTGTTCAGACTGTTATAACAAAATACCATAGACCAGGTGGCTTATAAATGACAGAAATTTGTTTCTTACAGTTATGGAGGCTGGAAAGTCCAAGATCAAGTTGCTGGCAGTTTCAGTGTCTGGTGAGCGCTGTCCTCGTTCATAGATAGCTGTCTATGTGCCCTCGCATGATAGAAGGGGGAAGGGAGCTTCCTGAGATCGTGTTTATGAGGGCACTCATCCCATTCATGAGGATTCCACCTTCTTGTCCTAATCACCTCCCAAAGGCCCCACCTCCGAGTACCATCACTCTGGGGAAATAGGTTGCAACATATGCATTTTGTGAAGACACATTCAGTCTATATCAATAAAGGTATGTAAATTGGAAGTTTGGTGAGGATGAATCAGCCTACTATCCTGTTTCCATGATCAGAATGTTTGCGGTTGGTAGTCATATAAAATGGTATGAAGAGGCAAGTTAGCATTATGCAATACAATTCTTAAATGAAAAACATGAGAAAGAAGGCAAAAGAATCTAAAGTCACAAAACAAGAAATTTTCAAGGTTAGAATTCAAGATTGCTGTTAGAATATGAGTTTATAGCGCTTTACTTTGTCAGGTAAACCTCGCTGCTCATATTACTTTGATCTTGATAAACGCAGATATCCATTTCTCCTTGTATCCCCAGTACCTTACATAATACTCACATTTAGTTGATATTTCACACACCTTCTAAATTGATTGATGGAAGACAGGAATTAGGAAGATGTTCTTTATTGTAATTATAGGGAAATTTTACCTATGTACTCCTCAACCAATGACTTTCCAGGTTATCCAAATGATTTTTGATTGTGAGAGAAGTGGTAGAAAAAAACGATTTGAATTTGGTGTGAGAGTAAGTCTGAGAAAGGGTATGAGTAAACTCAAGATGGAAATGGAGAATAGGTAAGGTGCAGCAGCAATGGGGAATCGTGAAGCTGAGGTTGAATGGTGCCATTGCTTTAAGTGTTTGGGATTGCAAAAGATGGGATATATAAGATTGTTTTTAATATCCTATTACTATGCCTACAGCTCATTCATTCAACTAATATTTATTGAAAACCTTTTTCATGCAAGCGCCCATTCCAAGTACTGGAAATATAACAGTGAATAAAGTAGGTAAAATCCTACCCTCAAGAAGCTAACATTTGAGGAGGGTGTGTGGTAGAAAGGCAAGGATACATAATGTCATATCACATGCTAGAAAGTAAAATGGTAAGAACATAAGAGAATGGGTACAGCTGCAGTTCACATAAGTTGCTCCCAGCCAAAGTTGATCGCCTCTATTATTTGAATGGCAAAGTGAACCGTTGGGCTTCTCAGAGGCATGGATAATTGGATTTATACCAGCAATCTTGCTTACTATTAACATATTTATTTACATGAACATGATGTAGCTTAAGCCAGTTTTTAAATTAACACATACACCTGGCACAAGTTAGTAGTTATTTTACTAATATTTTATTTTTTCTAAAATGTACCTAATGCATCACTGACTCTGTACCTGTGTTTGAGTTTAACAATGTACCCTCAATATTGCCTTGTTTGTTTGAGGCTTATTCATGGCTCTGAGACCCCTAGCAACCCATTCTCAGTGTTAAAGTTCCTACAGTTTTCCTGTAACTGAAAGTCTCTACAGGCAATTCAGTCCTGCTGTCCTATATTCAGCATGCTTACTCCGTATTTATCTGAATCGTGGGAAGATTGCTTTATACTCTATTTAGCCCCTCAAAGGCCAGAAAGGAGAGATTACCACACAGGGTGCACACTGGTCACTATCCCGAATCCTGCCTTAATTGTTCTTTTCTAATCACTAGGGAAACCTCTCTCCTTCCATCAGGTATTTGTTTTTACTGATTAATTACTTCCATCTATTTAAAACTAATTTCCTTGGAAACTCCTCTAGCTGACTTCTTAATTATGTTTTCCCCAAGTCTGGCCATTGTCACAGGACTTACTTGGTATTAAAGAGATTATGTTTCTATTTCCATGAATATTTTAATACATTAAAACTGATCTTAATAGTGTTTAAAAGAGAGATGATAGTTTGGGGCATGGAAAGCAAATTGCAGGGCAGTGGAGGTATGGTAGAAAAGAAAATTTAAAAGAGAGCGGGGAAAATGAGCAACAGTGAAGCATTTGGGAACAAATGAAGGTAAAGAATGCAAAATAATTAGCAAAGTTAAATAATATATTCGGGGTAATTCAAGCAAATTTTACATGTTAGTGTTACAATTTTTTCTGGAAACTATATACCCCTGAGATACTTCTGAATTTTGGGAGCAAAAAACCAATGAGTATAGTGAACAGATAGTGTCAGTGGTTTTATATATATATATATTATATATATATATATATACACACATATATATATATCTCCCTTCACACAAACTACCTGTGAACAAGGGAACTACCCCTGACAATCATAGTGTATGTGCGATTAAGCACCCCAGAGGCCTGAGTTCCTCAGTGAATTGGTCCTACAGCATCTATTTCCATAATAGCATTATGATAAAGTTTACCTGTAAAATTCTCAAAGGGGAGGGTAAATAGATCAGAGGGAATTTTAGATGTGGGTTCATTTAGAATATAGGATTAGGATGGTTAAATGGTACAAATTTTTAGTTATAAGTTAAATAACTCTGGAGACCTAACACACAGCATGGTGACCATAGTTAATAACAGTGTATTCTACACTTGAAATTTGCTGAGAGAGAAGAACTCACATCTCAAGTATTCTCACTACACGTGCGCGCGCGCGCGCACACACACACACACACACACACACACACACACACACATATACACACAAAGGTAACCATGGGAGGTGATGGATATTTTAATTAGCTTGATTGTGGTAATCATTCTACAATTCTACAAAACATCACATTGTACACCTTAAATGTATACAATTTTTATTTGTCAGTCATACCTTAATAAAGCTGGGAAAAATACTCCCCTTAAGCCTGATTTCAAAATACCAGCATGATGTCACTGAACACAGCGCTGGAAAGAAATCTACACGATAGGCTCTGACTGGCAAGTGTGAGCCAGCTTTAGCCCAACACTTAGTGTTTTCCCTAAGTGGTTTGTTTTTATGCATGTCCATCTATACAGTTTCATCAGCAATTCAGATTTGTTTATATGTGTAGAAAACCTAACTGTGATTTAGAGCTCTTCCTCTAAGATTCTTGTTTGTGTTGTTATTGTCATTATGTTGCCACCTTCGGCTCCATTCCTTTTGTGGAAACTGGACTAATAATACCTACCTTTCCTACCTCATGATGTAGTGAATATAATATGCTTTACAAATAATGATTAATTGCTCAGACTTATTATTCTCTTTTTTTCCTTTGGCATAATGCTTCTAATCAGTAGCCTTAGGTCTTCAAATTTAGTGAAAGTTATACTGTGAGATAATTTAGATTTAATGAGATTTACCTGATGAAGACAACTCACTTTTGATTAGCTGGAAAACCTGTCTAGTTCTAAAAATGGCCAGGTTGCTGTCAGTTAACAATGCCCTAACCCTTAGCTTTGTGGCTGAATGCTTTAGTTGCTTTTCTTTCCAAATCATTGGAGCCAGTTGGTCCACTGATCTTTATGAAAATGAAAACCGCATTGTTTTTTCCTCTTACCTATTTGAATATTTGTCATTTTTAGTGAGGCATCAACAGGAATGTGTGTGTGTGTGTGTGTGTGTGTGTGTTTGAATTTATGTGTTTGGCGTTAAGATGGGGTATTAGACAGGGTTTTATGCTTAAAAAATAAACTTTATGGAGGAAAATTCTAATATTCTAGAAACAAATTCTTCTTTTGTGCTATGCTCAATGGAAATATTTAGACCTATCTCATCTTATTTACTGTATGTTTTTTATTTTGCAGTATTTGGTGCTATGGTTGACTGGCCACTTGAAACACTCCTTCTCTATGGTTTCCCAGACATTGTTCTCATAATTTTCCTCCCACTTCTTCAGTTTATCCTCATCAAGTACTTTAATGGACTCCTCTTTCTTTGCCTGCCCTGAAAATATTGGAGTTTCTTGGACACTATTCTTCACCTGTTTTTTCCCTCCCTATTTGGCGTGCTATTCTCATACTCATGGAACCCAGCCTGATTTTCCAAGTCATCCTGTTCACCTACTCTTTCTAATTGGTTGTTGCTCATTAGGTAGTAGATAAATAATGGAGACCTACTAGTTCTCTACTGTAACTTCTTTGGTCCATAATTAAAAATTAGAAATGAAACTACCTTGGGACTTCCCTTGTGGCGCAGTGGTTAAGAATCCGCCTGCCAATGCAGGGGACATGGGTTCAAGCCCTGGTCCGGGAAGATCCCACATGCCACGGAACAACTAAGCCTGTGCGCCACAACTACTGAGCCTGCACTCTGGAGCCCACGAGCCACAACTATGGAGTCCATGAGCCACAACTACTGAAGCCTGTGTGCCAAGAGCCCGTGCTCCACAAGAGAGGCCACTGCAATGAGAAGCCCACGTACCACAACGAAGAGTAGCCCCTGCTTGCTGCAACTAGAGAAAGCCCGCGCGCAGCAATGAAGGCAAAAACAAATAAATTTATTTAAAAAAATATGAAACTACCTTTAACAAAAACTAAAACAAACTTTACTAAGAAAGAAAGGTATTCCCAAATGTCTTTATCATGGTTGAGCCTTAGGTGTACTTAACTGCTCCCTAACTTGGTTATTCTCTTTTCTAATGACTAGGACATGTACAATAAAATAACCATGGTGTGGAAGGAGAAGGATTTTGGTGAAGGGTGGTGTGAAGGAAAGTACTTTGTAAATGCATTCTGTTATAATCCATCTATTTTTCACTTTAAAACCGTCTGTAATGATTAGTCAAATCCATTTCACCTGTTTTTACTAATCAACGTCATTTTAAGACTTACTTGTCCTCCAAGCCGCATGTAGCCTGAACTATAAGAGATGTTGGCTGGAGTTGTTTCTAAGAACTTGGAGTCTCAGCTGCATCTAATCTAGTGCAGCTGAGCTGGTTAAGGCTGGATGGGACCATTGACCCTCCAGCTGGGCATGCGAGAGTGTCCACTGGGTGACTTTTCCAACCTGCAGAGAGCTGCATCTTACGCCTGCGCAGAACAACATTCCCGCACCTTTTCCCAATCACCGTGCCCCGTGTGCCCCCAGGTGTTCCACGGGCCCCACGAGCCCCATGCCTCTTACTGCCCTGCGTCTTTATTCCTCATCCTGTGAATACTCTGAGCCCTTGCCTTTGCTGAGGTGGGTTTGAGATTTGTTCTCCCATCTCCTTGCTTGGCTGCCTTTTGAATAAACCCTCTTTTTGCCTCAAACATCTGAGTCTCAGCGTTTTTGTTCGCTGTGCATCGGGCAAGACAAACCCGGTTTAGTGACAACTTGACCCCTCTCCTCTATTTCTTCTTGCAGAGAGCTGGGCCAGGGTTTTAGTTTCCCCTTTCTCCCAGATTCAACATGGAATTCATGAAACTTCAAAATCAACCTTATATTTCCAGAAAGAATGGAAGCAGTTCAGAAATTTGCTCATCTTCCTAGGTAGTTAGTGTTAACATTTTCCATAACAATTATGGAAAAAAAACTGTACAAAGAACATTTTCTAAACATATAACATTAATTCACCAAAAATTCTGACTGCTTAAAAATTATGTAATATCCTACTGCTCTTCCTGGAGCTGTCGTTTTGGTGTTTGGGTTATTTTTTTCAACGTTCATTTGTATGCTAAGTGTAGTCCAGAATGTATAAAGTCACCGTAGGTAAATTTTCTCGTCTGAGTTTTGACCTTGCTTTTTCAGTCTGCAGTCTATCAGAGGAATATGTCTTCATTTCTTAATTCCTATCAATTTCATGTCTCCCTCTGTCAGATGCATCCTCAGGACTTAAAGATTCAGTGTGCATTACTCTTATTTTTAAAGCTATCATCTAGTTTCCAATCCCCAAATACCAGCCACTCACCTTCCCCTAAGACTGGAGGTAGTTCAGAATCCTCTCAGTTCATCCCACAGGTTTTCATTCAGTTTACACGTTGAATGCCTTCCTCATGCTAGCCACTTGCCGGGTGCTTAGAATACAAAGATGTTTAAGTCACAGTCCCTGTCCTCAAAAGGACCTCATCATCCAGCAGGGAGACAGGCACGAAAACAGGAAATTACATTACAGAATGATAAGTGCTGCTGGAAAGGAAAGCACAAGGGACAGTGATCCAAGAAAGAGAAGTTAATTCTGCCCATGGGGTAGGGAGAGCTTCATGGAACAGCAGTGCCTGAATTTTTCCTTGAGTGATGAGTGGATTACTAATCTCCGTTCAAGAATCTTGTTCCAGTTCTTCAGTGGGGAACATTGCAAATGATCCTGAGTTAGAACACAAAGTGTGGTCTAATACAGTTCCTCTGGAGACCTAGTCCCTAAACTCATTTTAATTTGTAATACCTAATTTAAATCTTGAGCTACACTTGTGGGTTCCGATTTCCGCGCTCTCCACATATGGGTTTTCTTCTCACTGATTGTCATTCTCTTAATGCTTTTTAAAAGGGTTCTTGTGGTAGACAGAATAATGGCCCTCCAAAGACATCCACGTCCTAATTCCCGGATCCTATGAATATGTTATCTTATATGGAAAAGAGGAGTTTAGTAGATGGAATTAAGGTTGCTAATGATCTGACTTTAAGAAAACTGTCCTGAATTACCTGGGTGGGCCCAGCGTACTCACAAGGGTGCTTAAATGTGGAAGAGGGAGGCTGTCCGAGTGATAGGATGCGACAAAGCCTCAACTGGCCGTTTCTGGCCTTGAAGATAGAGGAAGGGACCACAGGTCAAAGAATGCTGGTAGCCTCTAGAAGCTGGAAAGGACAAGGAAATGAGTTCTTCCCTAGAACCTCCAGGAAGAATGCAACCCTACCTACACCTTGATTTTAGCCCAGTGAGACCCATTTTGACCTTCGGACCTCCAGGACTGTGAGAAAATAAATTTGTGTTTATTTGTGTTACCACAATCCATTTTGTGGTAATGTGTTATACCCTAGGAAACGAATGCAGCTGTTAAAGTTTATCTTCAATTACTCTCATTTTACACAGTACTCACACTCTATTTCGTCCCCTGATTTCAAAGAGCTTTCCTACTTCATAGATTTGGCTATCCAGTCAGGGCATCCAGTCTGTTAATCCAGCTCTCCAGATTGATTTGTTAATTAAGGAATCTTTGCCTAATTTCTATTTAGTGCTGTTTCAACACAAAACAATATTCAACATTTCACATTTATATCTTTTGATATTTAGTTCCAAGTTTGACATGAGACCTCAATCTCGAATTGTTCTATACCATGGCTCTTGCCAATCTCCCTCTCCCCTCAAAATCACTAACCTTTTTTTACTACCTACCCAAATCCCATTCTTCTTAAAAAGGCTCTGTTAGCTGAAATATAAGGGGGTACATTGGAAGCCTTTGTTGATAAAGCTGGGTGATTAATTCAGGGTCCAAAATAACTCCTAGTCTACTGAAAAAGGAAAAAGTTCCTTATAAAATAGTGGTAGAGGTTGGGGAGAGTGGGCCAGGGCAAGTATTGGTCAAGTATAAACATACTTCCAAACTGAATAAAAGGGCATGGTTATCTGTTTTGGTGCACATGGCCAGATTGCCATTCTACCGACAGTTTCCATCCTTCCCCCGTGGTGGCCCATCGTGCTGTGGAACACCAAGGCACAGTGGGAGGGATGTGCTCATTGGGAGATGTGTGCCCGACTCATTGTGAGACCCTGAGAAACACTGAGAAACACTGCTGGGAGACCAGTGGGTAAAATTTCAGATGACAGGAAGCTGAAGGAGAAAAAAAGTTCTTTGGGGGCATTTTTTAGACCATAAACTTGGCCATTCTGGGATCTAAAAGCTCTTCTGATAAGTCATTTGTGGGTAGCTCATTGCTTTGAAGAGCTGTTAGAAATAATATGCTTTCTCCAGCTTGCATCTTCTCCACCTAAAGGAACAAGTTACTTCAAGTTACAACGAAGTAGGAAATAACTTCTAAGAACACGCAGGCAGGAAGTCAGAGTGGACATTGGAAGCAGCATTCATCGACATTTTTAACTTACTGTAGTCTGTGCCACCTTTCTGTTGCCATATCTTAGAGGGACTCTAAAGTACAGTCCTCTCTTTCCTGTCCTGATCTTGCAGTATCCTGTTCAGTTTCTTTATTTCAGTATTTCACCTAAACTTTATCTCTTTATTTCCAATTTAGGAAAATCTCTCATGTCCTAATAAGTGATTTTAAATGTGGGAAGGACCTGGAGTCCTCTGTGAAAATATAGATGTATAGTTCCAAGAATTTTTTTAATGTATGGTAATGGTTTTTAACTAATTAATTAATATTTCCTTTTTTAAACATCTTTATTGGAGTATGATTGCTTTACAATGTTGTGTTAGTTTCTGCTGTATAACAAAGTGAATCAGCTACATGCATACATATATCCCCATATCTCCTCCCTCTTGCATCTCCCTCCCGCCACCATCCTACCCCACTAGGTAGTCACAAAGCACTGAGCTGCTCTCCCTGTGCTATGCAGCTGCTTCCCACTAGCTATCTGTTTCACACTTGGTAGTGTGTACATGTCAGTGCTACTCTCTCACTTCATCCCAGCTTACCCTTCCCCCTCCCCATGTCCTCAAGTCCATTCTCTACATCTGCATCTTTATTCCTTTCCTGCCCCTAGGTTCATCAGAACCATCCCTCCCTTTAGATTCCATATATATGTATTAGCGTATGGTATTTGTTTTTCTCTTTCTGATTTACTTCACTCTGTATGACAGACTCTAGGTCCATCCACCTCACTACAAATAACTCAATTTTGTTTATTTTTATGGCTGAATAATATTCCATTGTATATATGTGCCACATCTTCTTTATCCATTTATCTGTCGATGGACACTTAGGTTGCTTCCATGTCCTGGCTATTGTAAATAGTGCTGTAATGAACATTGTGGTACATGACTCTTTCTGAATTATGGTTTTCTAAAGTATGGTAATGATGGTTTTTTAAAAGTCAGTTTTCTATTTCAAAAGCATGAATAAAATGTTATAAAGGGAAATAATGATTTCCTGATTGTGGTAGGAGCTGAGAACTTGTGGCTGGAGTAGACGTGGGCAGGTTGTAACTGAAGAAAGTAGCCAATGAAAAAATAATGGAAACTGAGAGGGTGAACTAGAAATCTGACGGAAGAGAAAATTTTCACAGTCCTAGGTCCACAGAGGGATACCATTTTTACAATAGGAAGAAAAATAATATCTCAATTTTAACTATATTTAATCAACGGTGGGGGGGGGAACTTGGTATTCTGGAAAAGAAAAGAGGTGGGGAAGGACTTTACCCATCTTGGGAGCTAAAGAGGGGTGACCAGATGCTCACCTGTGCTATGAGTATAATTCTGGCTAAGTCAATCCCACCCCAAAACTCAGGTCTAGGAATAATACTGATATATCCATGTTAGGCACTGGTCTATAAAATCAATAGCTAATCCTCATAACAATCTTATGAGGTGGATACTATTACTATCACCCACATATTATAGGTGAGAATATCGAAGCATGACTACTTGCCAAAGATGTCAATGCTTATAAGTAGTGAATCTGAATTTGGAACCCAGACCACCCAGTGCCAAAGTCAGTAACCTCTATCGTTACACCATATTGACTTGAGAAGAGTCTTTGAACAATGGGAGTAATGATAGTTTGTCCTAAGCATGGATGGGTGCATTAAAGACTGAGCCATCCTCTCTCATGGCAGCAATGGGATGAGGGCTGAGGCTCAAACCTTAGGTCAACACAGCAAGGTAACAACAACCCAAAAGAATGAAGACAGCAATCAATATTTACAATGTAGAACTCCACCAAATGTTCCAGTGGTTTTAACAATGTCGGTGTTGCTAGGTTAGAGCTTGGGGCTGAGAGGAGAGGGGAGCTTGGAATAGGACTTAAGAGCTAGAGGGTCTCAGAAATTGACAATATTGTCTGAATGGAGAGGTGAGGTCTGGGAGTAAGAGCCAGGACTCTGGTGTGAAGGTAGTAATCGTTACCCTAAGTGATTCTGATGGTTTTGAATCCTATTTACAATGAAAGTAGCCTTGTATTACAGGTATTCGGAGTCTTCCAATCACAGGCAGTTTGGGGCTGCTGAGGCATACAATTCCAGAGGGCGCCTGTCTGTAGAGTATTTTTCCCCCCGGGGTTAGGGGGACTCTTCTGTGTCAGTGGAGAGAAGCCTGCAGAGTTTGTAGCAACAGCAGTTCCACTTCTTGACTTTGGACTGAGGACTGTGTGTAGTCCTCATGCTCTGCATATCTCAGAACTCTCTTTAGTTGATAAGGACTTTCCAACCAGCCTTTTTCATTATCTCCTGCCTGCTTTAACTTCAGACGTATTCACATTCAGCAGTCCTGTCTTATCTGAACAGTGAGCAGGGACCAGCCTCGGGGACAATGGAAGCGGTAATATGCAGAGGCTTTAATTATATTCACACTTGAGGAAAGAAAGAACACTTTGCAAGTTATAAACTGTCAGCTGCGAGCCATGCACACATGTCTCTGACTTATTGCCGAGGGGCTCGTTCAGTGGGGGGTGCCTTGGGGGATCCTTCAAGTGCTCTGGGCAGCATCACAGTCCTGGCTTTCTGGAAAGAGTTGCTCTCGCCTGGTTACTTTGGTCACAGAAGTAGAAGGGATAAACCCTTTCAGTCTGATGTGACAGATGTTCACGGAGCTCCTGTGATGCACCAGCTTCTGTGAGGTGCTGGGAATGAGTAAAATGCTCCCTGCTTTCAGGGGCTCACAGTGAAGAATTAAGGAGGAACATGGAAGCAAATCAGTGCAAATCAGCATGAGAGATGCTTTAAAGGAGGTGCTTTTAGGGAATAGAGGGAGATGTGGACAACATGACTTTGGGGAACTCTAGGAGGCCTCCAAGAGGAGGGGATCTTCAGTCCCAGCCTTCAAATCTCTGCGGCCACACGAAATCCCTCTATCAGAGTTGATGAACCTTGGCTGCACTTTAGAGTCATCTGGAAAGCTTTTAAAAAAAAATCCCAATATTCAGGCTGTAGCCCAGGCCGGGTAACTTACACTCTCTGGGGGTGGGACCCAGGCATATGTACCTTGGAAAGTTCTTCACGTGATTCCAACATGCATCCAAGTTTGAAAACCACTGTTCTAAAATAAGAATTCAGAAATTCAGAAATAAGAAGGCCCATATTACAATTTGGAGACTCTGTTAACTGTATTCTGAGAGGGCTGGGGGAAAAGGGAAAGGAGGATATGGTTATGTAGTAGAGATCAGTGGTTATATTGGGCCAGGTTCAAACACAAGAGCGTATTAGAATCTAATACAGTAAAATCCAGGAAAATACCATGAGCAGCAAGGCATGGAGTGTTTGTTGAAGCAACTTTCCAGTAGGGATCCTTATATGTATTTTGTATCTGCCTGTTTCATGAAAGTCTTGGGGAAGCTTGCATCTAAAAGTATTTGAGGAGAAACCAGAGAAGTTTATCTGAAAAGGCAGAGGAATTGCATACATTCAGGCACCAACCTTAAAATTATGGAAATATTGTTGTCATGTTGTACTACCCTAAAAACCCATTTAGGATTTTTCAATTGTTCATTTATTTATTTTTACCAGAAATTCAGTGAAAATAGGCCATTCGGGGCTCATATATTCATGACTGCTTCAATTAAATTTTAATAATGATAATATTGTCATTATATTTGATATAATTTATATTTATAGCATACCTACATATGCTGATACTGAACATATATTATTTTATTCCCATAATAGTCCTATAAAGTAGGTAACTGATTATTCCTATTACCTAGATGAGGATGTGAGGCACAGAGAGGTTCAATAAGTTGTCTGGGGTCCCACATAGCCTAAGTTCAGTCTGTCTGAGTGCTAACCATTCCCTATCCTACCTTGCTCCATTGCGTAAGGGAGAAGCTTGCTGTAGTTGGAAGAAAACCGGTTTGGGTATAAGAGATAAGGACTAACCTGTGTCCTGCAGAGGATGCCCCAGCTGGCTCCGGATCCCTGGTGATCTAGATGGGTCTTTTTAGCTCTTGACATGGAGTGGGATGGCTCTGAACCAAGCAGCGTAGTCTCCCTTGGAAATCCACTGGGTGGAGGAGGCAATTCTCTAAAAGGTAGGCACATTAAGGAGGGTTCTGAAGCTTGTCTAACTTAAAAGGAAATTGCCTGGGGGAGTCTGAGATGGAGGAAGAAATCCAGACAAGCTGGCATTAAAGTTTGGCGTTGCTTAGACTGTTTTATATCGTTACAACATAGAATAATTCAATCCTGGAAGATGCGATCTGTTTGGCATACGGTATCGGTCATACTGTAGATAACGAAGTAGCTGGGCACTGGAAGGTCCCCAGTTTGGCCCTACCCCTCTTGTAGAGTCCTTTATGTTCTCAGTCTTCTCTCTAAGCTGAACAGAACTTGTTAGGCAGGTGTGGGTATAAAGCTGGAGTAGAACCGTGGCCCCTGAGGACTGGTGAGAAGTGATAATCTCAGGAAGGTGGTAGGAGAATAGTGACCGAGTGCTTTCCTGGGGGGCTGGAGCTGGGGCCAGAGGGGAATGGTACTGGCACTCCCCTCCCTCCTTGCAGCTCCAGGTCCTGTGATCTTCATCATCACTGCCACTGCCGTTGATCGTGCCTCACCATCTCTCGCATGGACCAGTGCCACAGACTCCTGACTCTTCTGTAGGCTCAACTTGACCTTCCTTGTGCCAGGCCAACCTCCCCACCATGACCAGAGCTGTCTTGCCAAACCCCAAGCTGATCACAGTCAGCCAGATGGGCTCTAGGATCAATCTAACCTCTCCAGCATAGCATCGAAATCCCTTAGACCCTGACTTCAATCTTCCTGTCACCAAGGGGAGGCTGGGTCTTGTGAAAGTCCTGTCTCCCATCTGGATCCCATCCGCTCATTTGCCTGTAGGGATCTGGGAAAGACAAAGGCAGGGAACTGGAACAGAGATTAAATCAAGCTCTTCTCTCTCTCCATCCTACCTGTCCCTCATCCACACCTTCTTGAACCTTAAAGAAATTTACGTCTTTCAACTCCATAACTGCTATAATGCTTTCTCTCTCTATAGTCTGTGTCAAGAAGATTTTGTCAATCTAATCTTCTGTAGTTTGTATTTAAAAAAACAATAGAAGTATTGGATATGAGTTTTCAAACTAAAACACATACATCCCACTTACAAAAAAAAATCTAAAACAATCCTTATTTCCTCCTTCCTTATGAGCCACTACTGTCGGGTAACATCAAACAGGTTTTAATGATAAGCTATCAAAGATATTTATTAAACTCCTAAAATGGAGCTACCATCAAGCTTGGATTCCACACGATCTCCTTCACACGTGTTCATGTTTGCCTCTGTCTTTACAATGTTGGGTACCACTCCTGACCCCATCCAGAGGAGGTTTACAGTGAGGCCAATGGAGTTTAAGTTCCAGGGCCTTTTTTCATTCAACAGGGTCCCTTCCACATCTCAGGGGAGAACCCTAGCAATGTGTTTCACAGGCATGTGTGTTTGCAAAGTTGGTAAAAGTAAGATATTTAACAGCAGTTGCGATGATTATCTCTCCATCCTGACTTCTCTCTGTCATGCTTCCTCTGGTGTCCGGCAGTGCTGACATGGGTATTGTGGGGACTCAACTGAGGGGAGGTTGAAATGAGGACACATTTAATGAGCTCAGTCAGATACACTCATGTGTTCCACAATCACTCTGTACAGTTAAGTTATTGTGCGTGGACTCAATATTCTGAAAGAGAGCCCACTGAATTTATACAAGTTTTTGAGTTCCAGCAACCTGACAACACGATTCCTTAATCTAATGTTCCCCAGTGTGGTCCTTGGATCATCTATATCAGGATTGCCTGGGCTACATCTTCAAATGGCGCTTTCTGGTCTACACCTAAGATCTCCTGAATGGGAATCTCTTGGGACAGAGCTAGAGAAGGCAAGTTTCGTGGGATCAGGGACTTTGGCTTTAAGTCATGTGCATTTGTGTTTATTTGCTTACCACTGATTCCCTAGGACTGCCTTCGTGCAAAGTAGGTGCTTAATAAATACTAAATTTAATTTTTATGTCCACAAAGACTTAAGAATCACTGCCTCTGCCTATTTAATGTTTCTTACATACCAAGAGTACAGATCAAGATTTTCCAGTATGGGGCTGGTTTTTCTGAGAACGGAGAATGTGAGAAATAGAAAAGTTCTTGGAGACCATCAGTCCAGTGGCCATGGAAGGAAGGGAGGGATGACAGAATTACATGGGGTGATTTTTCAGATGAAGTTTTCCCATCTATCCCATATTCTGCTGTGCTTTCATGTGAAGGTATAGGGCAGGTGATGTCTGAATTTTTTAGACAATAAGATGGTGTGAGTTTGGAAATTCTTCATGGTGGTTCTCATCTCCCCTCCTCCAGTCAAGAACACTGATTTAATTCAATCTCTCTTTTAACAAACAGGGTCTCTGAGACACAGAGCAGTTTGGGTATGGTCTCCTATTTATTTGGGGAGCAG
Source organism: Delphinus delphis (assembly GCF_949987515.2). NCBI lineage: Eukaryota > Metazoa > Chordata > Mammalia > Artiodactyla > Delphinidae > Delphinus > Delphinus delphis. Next base: position 90,328,723 of record NC_082691.1, read on the forward strand.
AGTAAGGTTAGGACTTAATTTTCAAAAGCTCCATGTACAGTGTTCTTTCTATTAGTCTATATGCAGGCAGTTTATATGCAGCTTCTACTTTTTCTTCTTTTTTTAAAAAATTCTCCAATATTTGGAGGGCACACGCAACTTTTACCCTTGTTCTACATTGTTTTACATTGCTTCTCATGGTTTCTTGTGCATAAATGTGGTATTTTTTTTATATTTTAAATTTACAAAGAACAGATGATATATCTTCAAATTCTTTTGTACTTCTGAAGGTAACTAGCCCAATGATGAGCTAAGGTGACAAAAATAGTCAATGATTATTTTATTAATATTTCAAAATTATTTGGTGTGATAAGATGCCATTAGGTACAACATTTCTAGTGCAGATGAAATTCTTGTTAGAAATACTGTTCATATTGTGAAATTCATGCTGATTAAAGGTCAACAAGGGCTGTGGGCAAGAAAGAGGGTACAGCATCAACAAATCATAGTCCAGAGAAATAGTTACCTTTAGGGGTCCAAGGTAAAGAGGCAGGGTGTTCGAACAGGGGTCCTGGGAATTCTAGGGCAGCCAGTACTCAAAAGTCAAGGCTTGTTTGCAGATGACTCCAGGGACCTGCTGGTTGGTAAGCAGGGCCTCCCTCACACCTGAAGGCTACCCAAAGCATGTTCAGGACAAAGACAGAAGACATGACCAGAACTAGGGTTTTGACCGTGAAACCTATGTAATTTATCAAGAATTAGTTAATTTGTTGTAAATTTTATGCTTTTATATTTCTTCTTCTCTTTTATTTTCATACAATGATGTCTTTGTAATTTGTAGTCAGATTTTTAGATTAGTGACGAGCAAATGTAGTCAATTTAGTTAGACAGATTAAAATAAAAAGTATTTTTTAGGGGCTGTTAAAATTTGAAAGATGTTAACATGTTCTTCAAATGTGCTTTCATTATTATTATAAATGTTGCTTAATCATTAGCTCTGTTCTAACTGTTGTTAGTTTGGGGAATGATTTACATGTTTATAATTATGGTAGAAATCATTTTGGCTACAGATAAATCTTTTTATTTACTTGAATTTTTTCCTCACACAGTGTTTGCCTTTTATAACCACATAAATTTTGATTTGAACCTGAAATAATTTAGTAAACTGGAGAGTTTTATTTTTGTCCAGGCCAATCTTTGTATCATAACCTTCATTTCTCAGGGCTTGGTCAAAGGACAAAGAAAAATGGACGTTATTATCTATTGCATTGAGATATCCCTTGCATTGCTGTACTGTTACGTAACATTTGATACTTTCACATTTTATCTACACTTACACATTTTCTCAAAAATTATACTGTCAACTACATGAGGGCAGGGACTATATTTTATTAATTCTGTATGTCCTGTAGCAGCAGTTTTAAAACTAGCTGTATCTGAATCACCTGAGGTGCCCTTTAAAAACTCAGAGTATAGGGCCCCAGCTCAGAGATTCTGATTTAGAAATTTTGAGGAGAGTCGCTAGAATCTGATTTTTGAAAGCTCACCCAGATAATTTTTATGGACAGTTAGATTTGAAAATCACTGGCTTACAGCATGGAACACTACCTTGCATTCAGTAAATGCTCACAATGTTTCTTTGTTTATTTCGAAGCCTGAATCACTCAGGAAAGTGACATGAACTGGGTCCAACTTTCTTACTTCATTTTTTCCTCTTTTCTGTGCTTTACCATGCCTCACCAACTACCTAACAAAACCTTATTCAGATGCATTCTTTCTGTTTTTGTGCATAATCATAATAATAGCCAACACTTTTCATTCCCCTTTCAAAACTACTTGACAAATCTAATAGTGCTTTGTACAATCTGCATTAGTCCTTTGTGACAGAAGATGATCCTGTTGACTATGGTCACCAGCCAGAAGTGTTGGATATGGGAAGACGGATGTGTGACAAATGTCTGCTGCATACTGTGTATATATTAAAACACTGTCCTGCAGATCTTGGCTGCTGCTATTTTCAGAGTCTTCTGCTGTTTTAAACATGATCCAAATGATGTATTTGTTCCAGAAAGTCATCTAGTCTCTGATTACTCTCTCTGCTGTCTGGCCTTCCCATCACTTCTCTTTCTGATTGCCCTTTTTCAGATCGTCATATAGCAGTTATCCATTCTCAATTCGTGGCTGATCTAGTGAAACTTGTGACAGAAAGCTCTGCAATTGTATGCTGAATGAATGACTTGCTTCAGCATCAAGTAGTTCAGACTCATTCCCATATTTTTTGGGGGGGTGACCTTGTCTTGCAATTTAAAGTTTAATAAGCATTGTTTGTGACATTGAGGAGACTTTTCAAGGAACTTAACTTGTTGGTTGTTTGGTGTATTTAGGTTCCTGAAGCTGTAGAGAAATGTGTTTCTGGCTTATACTTCCTAGGGCAGGAGTAGAGCCACTGAAAAAAAAAAGTGACAGAAATCGGCTGGTGGAGGACAAGGGAGAGAAACACCAAAGAGGAGACAGAGGAATACATAAGAGGGTAAAGAAGAGATGGAGAGGCTAAAAAAATAGTAACACATAGTAACCTAGGGTGGTTCTCTTAGTGGTGTTGCTGTGATGGGATAACTCACTGATAGCATTTCAAAGATTATATCTGACCTGTGATAGCACTTGAGTTTACCTGCCTTTTGCAAATTTGGACTGTGGATTTTAGGACATCATTCCCTATTCTTTATATCCTTTGAAGTGTTCATGAACAGATTATTTCCTTTATATCCATCTTAAAAAAAATTAGTCTAATACAGGGGTTTTTAAACATATGATTTGTGGATTCATGAGTTGGACATTGGCTCACAAATCCTCTACAATTTGTTTGTAAAATTTGTACTTTATCTGCATTTTTCTCCTCCAGGGAGAAGTCCGAGAATTCAGATTCGCAAAGGGATTGTTGTTCCGAAAAAAAAAATTTTTTAATAAAAAATTTAAGAGGTTAGCTAGTAGTGGACCCCAGCCATAAAAAACTATCACTATGTAAAATGTTCTCTGGATAACAGTGAGCAGAGCTCTGAATTAGCCTGATTACTGTAGCTGGTCCTCAGGCTGATGCTTCTCCCCTCTTACCTTTAATAGTTGGTTTGGTATGTGATCAACTCTCAACATCACCTTCTGTCTGTCATCTCATTTTTCCACTTTTCTATTAACAAAAACTCCAGTGCCTTTTTTTTTTTTTAAACATGGACAGTCTACATCAGAGACTCTTTTCAGGTCTGAGTTATAGGTGTTAAGTCGTTTGTTGTTTTTAGGGTTTCTCTCCTGAAAGCTGGCAAATATTTTTGCATTTGCTTTCTCACATTTTTTTTTTTTAAGTCTGTTGCATTAGTCAATTTACAAAGTATTTTATAACCACTTGAATGTAGGTGTTTTCCCAGGGTCAGGTTCAAGAACACAACTTCCAGTGCATACCCACCTCTAGATGACCATGGTTATCATTAGGACTTTTGGTAATGTTTAGAGTTTCCGGCCTGGAAGAGTTTGCTGATGACAGGAAGCGTATTCTGATGCAGCTTCAAGATCTCCTGATAGCTTTTTTTTTTTAAAATAAATTTATTTTATCTATTTATTTATTTTGGCTGTGTTGGGTCTTTGTTGCTGTGCACGGGCTTTCTCTAGTTGCGGCGAGCAGGGGCTACTCTTTGTTGTTGTGAATGGGCTTCTCATTGCGGCGGCTTCTCGTTGCGGAGCACGGGCTGTAGGCACATGGGCTTCAGTAGCTGTGGCATGCGGGCTCAGTAGTTGTGGCACATGGGCCCTAGAGTGCAGGCTCAGTAGTTGTGGCGCACGGGCTTTGTTGCTCCACAGCATGTGGGATTTTCCTGGACCAGGGCTCGAACCTATGTCCCCTGCATTGACAGGCGGATTCTTAACCACTGTGCCACCAGGGAAGCCCCTCCTGATAGCTTTTTGAGCATAGCTACATAATCTCACCCTTATGTCAGTTTGTGACAGAAACAGGATTTCCATCAGTCTGGCAAAAACTTCTGAGCTGATGGGTCCTTGGCTTCAAGTTTATTAATGAGTAATAGCTGCCCATTCCTCTAAGCCCTGAGTTCCTGGGAGGACCCAGTAGAGACTGAAAATAGAAAGAAAAAGGGTATGAGGTCAGTGATGAGGTGCAACAGAATCAAACCTCTTAACCATCAGTGGCCTTAAGACAGTGGGATTGAGTGGCCGGTTAGAGAAGGAACAACCACAGCTTCCAGTGATCCCAGCTGTGACTTGCCATACTGCCATGGGGGAAGCTGTTGTGTATCCTTTAAATGGATTTTATTCTAGAGTCATTGCCCCAAAGATTTGTATCTTGCATTTATATATCTACTCAATTTAGTTTAGTTTTTTTTTTTGCAAAGCACTATTGAAGTCCTTATTTTGTGGAATATTTCATTGTTCGGAGTAAATTGTTTTAAAAATTGCAGCTCCCGCTCAATACTCATTAATTTTTCGTCCTCAGACTGCTTACAACTCATTTCCTACTTTGTATCTTAATTTATTTCAGTTATTATTCAGATTTGCCTAAGGGTAATCATTTTCTCCCCTAATATAGTAGAGAACATCCTTATGGATTTATGTTTATATCTATCTCTAGTTCTTAGCAAATATCCATAAACCCATAGTAGTAAATAATCCCCCTGTGACTCCTAAATCTTTTTCTTTACACTCTTAGTACAGGGACTGGGATAGCAGTAGAGTAGGGCCTGAAAATGGCCTAGAAGGTGGGCTCTGACATCATTGAAGTCTACAGAAGTCAGGAAGTTCATGTATCAGGACAGCTCATCAAGTTTAGGACCTTAGCAGGGACACGGAGTAGCAAGGAAGAAATAAAGGCCAAAGGAGACCAGCCACATCAGAGTCTGGAGGAGCAGCAGCAAGAACACTGGAGCTTGGGAAACACATACATAGTCATGTTGAGTGACAAAGGCCAGAAGACTGGCCCAGCGGGTCAGATAAAAGTTATCAGTGCCCACACCCAGTGTCTGGACTGAAGATTCAATTAGGAAATCCGTGGCAAGAAAATGACCTTGCTGATATATATTTTGAGCCTTATAAGGACTCTTTATTACATGCTCTCTGCCCTGGACCGGGATGAGGTCAGCATGTGGGCAGTAGTGAGCCCACAGGCAGAGAAAAATGGGGAACAAGCAGACTGAGCAGGGAGCCAGGCAGTTCCTGACAGCACTTTTGGCTGTATTTCATCTGGACCTGGTCAAATTGCTTATGTTTGCATTTTCTAGATGTCCTTTATCTTTTTGATTTATTGGTCAATAACATCTATAATGCACCATAGAGCTCAAGCATTCAACCCTTTTGCACCTTTTTATTTAGAAAAAGGGAAAACTCTGTTGGGATGCTTTTACTGCCTGCTATTTTCTGATTCAACTTTATTTAATCTATCCAAGACCAAATAAAATGCAACATCTTGTCCCATTTCTAGTAGATCCTGGATTGATGTTTTGCTGCCATTATCCCATGAATAAAAAAGGGTAAAAGGAGGTGCTGTGACAGGGTCTTGCAGTGTCAAAATGTTTACCTCTGGGTTCTTGTTGCTTTTGGGAACAGCCCCAACCTGACCCCTTCCTGTACAGATAAGCACATTTAAATGAGCCACATGCAAATCTAGGCATTGCTTTAGAGTCTAAAGTATAGATTCTCACTGCTGGATTGAGGATATATACTATAGAGAGTGGAGTTGGTAAGAAGCAGATGTTCACATGGCTAAATCCTCCTCCTCATTTGCCAGTTTGATTCATCTTCTGTGAAGGTTCAAGTGAGGAGTAGCTAAGGCTACTGATTGCTCTCCCACAGTGATTGAAAATAGATTTAAAACAGTTCCAGCAAGAGTGAAGGGATGAGAAGATTTCAGGAGTTAAATGGAACCTATTGCAAGGCTCTTGAGGAGTAAAAGTCTATTATCATCCTGTTGGCTTCATCCATAGAAAAATCTGGTTTTCTATTAGGATGGTACAAAAACTATATACACAGACAGAAAGATGCTCCATCGCATGAGTGACCGTGGATGTCACTCCAGGTATAGGAGGTGGGGTGGGCAGCCATGACAGCAGGAAGAGGAAAGAGTCTTGTGAGTGAGGTGCCTCCCTGGTGAGAAGGATGGAGTTCCATTAAACACAAAAAAATTCAAAGAAAATTTGAATTTCTTCAAATCGTGTCTGGTTTTGAGACACTAAACAGTCTCTCTCAACATCTCTCTGTCATCATTGCTATGTCTTTCCTCAGCCCCTTTTATTGTGGCATTGGCCTTCTTGCCTCCAGGCAGCCTTTGTAACTTAGCTATTTCCATTGGCTTTTGGTCCGAGGACATGATGACCTCACAGAGGGTCCTCACAAATTGGCCACCATGCTCCTAACAACCTTTTTGTTTTACTGCCTAGGTCTTTGACTGTACCCCCCTCCACCCCCACCCCCAAGACCTGGCCCATTCCATTAGGTCATCCTGCACATTGTGAGGTCTTCTGCCACCCCCCAACCATGTCCTGACTAATTTTCTATAAATGTAGATTTTCATCTTCTATAACTCTGCTTCCTTGCTTTTATTTCTCTGCACCATATCTATCAACCCAGCTGAATGAAGCCAACCCAAAAACTTTGTAATTTTTCTCTTCAGTGAGTCACAAGATATGTCCTCTCTGGTTTGGCAGCAAATTAATTTTAAGAATTCAGAACTTAAAATTTTATATAGCATCATTGGCTCTGAGCTGGGAAGTGGGTATTATGACAAAATACGTGTGGTTCATATTTTGTGACTGGCAGGTGGGACTTCTGATATAGGGCTATTTTATTTATTTATTGCTTAGGATAGGACAATTTTTTTAAACATCTTTATTGGAGTATAATTGCTTTACAATGGTGTGTTAGTTTCTGCTTTATAACAAAGTGAATCAGTTATACATATACATATGTCTCCATATCTCTTCCTTCTTGCATCTCCCTCCCTCCCACCCTCCATATCCCATGCCTCTAGGTGGTCACAAAGCACAGAGGTGATCTCCTTGTGTTATGCAACTGCTTCTCACTAGCTATCTATTTCACGTTTTGGTAGTGTATATATGTCCATGCCACTCTCTCACTTTGTCCCAGCTTACCCTTGCCCCTCCCCGTATCTGCAAGTCCATTCTCTAGTAAGTCTGCATCTTTATTCCCATCTTGCCCCTAGGTTTTTCATGACCTTTTTTTTTTTCTTTTTAGATTACATATATATGTGTTAGCATACAGTATTTGTTTTTCCCTTTCTGACTTACTTCACTCTCTTTCTGACTTACTTCACTCTGTATGACAGTCTCTAGGTCCATCCACCTCACTACAAATAACTCAGTTTCGTTCCTTTTTATGGCTGAGTAATATTCCATTGTATATATGTGTCACATCTTCTTTATCCATTCATCTGCTGATGGACACTTAGGTTGCTTCCATGTCCTGGTTATTGTAAATAGAGCTGCAATGAACATTTTCGTACATGACTCTTTTTGAATTATGGTTTTCTCAGGGTATATGCCCAGTAGTGGGATTGCTGGGTCATATGGCAGTTCTATTTTTAGTTTTTTAAGGAATGTCCGTACTGTTCTCCATAGTGGCTGTATCAATTTACATTCGCACCAACAGTGTAGGAGGGTTCCCTTTTCTCCACACCCTCTCCAGCATTTATTTTTTCTAGATTTTTTGATGATGGCCATTCTGACCAGTGTGAGGTGATATCTCATTGTAGTTTGGATTTGCATTTCTCTAATGATTAATGATTTTGAGCATTCTTTCATGTGTTTGTTGGCAATCTGTATATGTTCTTTGGAGAAATGTCTATTTAGGTCTTCTGCCCATTTTTGGATTGGGTTGTTGGTTTTTTTTGATATTGAGCTGCATGAGTTGCTTGTATGTTTTGGAAATTAATCCTTTGTCATTTGCAAATATTTTCTCCCATTCTGAGCATTGTCGTTTCGTCTTGTTTATGGTTTCCTTTGCTGTGCAAAAGCTTTTAAGTTTCATTAGGTCCCATTGTTTAATTTTTGTTATTTCCATTTCTCTAGGAGATGGGCCAAAAAGGATCTTGCTGTGATTTATGTCATAGAGTGTTCCGCCTATGTTTTCCTCTAAGAGTTTGATGGTGTCTGGCCTTACATTTAGGTCTTTAATTCATTTTGAGTTTATTTTTTTGTGTGGTGTTAGGGATTGTTTTAATTTCATTCTTTTACATGTAGCTGTCCAGTTTTCCCAGCACTACTTATTGAAGAGGCTGTCTTTTCTCCACTGTATATTCTTACCTCCTTTATCAAAGATAAGGTGACCATATGTATGTGGGTATATCTCTGGGCTTTCTATCCTGCTCCATTCATCTATATTTCTGTTTCTGTGCCAGTACCATACTGTCTTGATTACTATAGCTTTGTAGTATAGTCTGAAGTCAGGGAGCCTGATTCCTCCAGCTCCGTTTTTCTTTCTCAAGATTGCTTTGTTTATCCGGGGACTTTTGTATTTCTGTACAAATTGTGAAATTTTTTGTTCTAGTTCTGTGAAAAATGCACTGGTAGTTTGATAGGTATTGCACTGAATCTGTAGATTGCTTTCGGTAGTAGAGTCATTTTCACAATGTTGATTCTTCCAATCCAAGGGCATGGTATATTTCTCCATCTATCTGTATCATCTTTAATTTCTTTCATCAGTGTCTTATAATTTTCTGCATACAGGTCTTTTGTCTCCTTAGGTAGGTTTATTCCTAGATATTTTATTCTTTTTGTTGCAGTGGTAAATGGGAGTGTTTCCTTGATTTCTCTTTCAGGTTTTTCATCACTAGTGCATACGAATGCAAGAGATTTCTGTGCATTAATTTTGTATCCTGCTACTTTGCCAGATTCATTGATTAGCTCTAGTAGTTTTCTGGTAGCATCTTTAGGATTCTCTATGTATAGTATCATGTCATCTGCAAACAGTGACAGCTTTACTTCTTCTTTTTTGATTTGGATTCTTTTTAGTTGTTTTTCTTCTCTGACTGCTGTGGCTAACACTTCCAAAACTATGTTGAACAATAGTGGTGAGAGTGGGCAACCTTGTCTTATTCCTGATCTTAGTGGAAATGGTTTCAGTTTTTCACCATGAAGAATGATGTTGGCTGTGGGTTTGTCATATGGCCTTTATTATGTTGAGGAAAGTTCCCTCTATGCCTACTTTCTGGAGGGTTTTTATCATAAATGGGTGTTAAACTTTGTCAAAAGCTTTCTCTGCATCTATTGAGATGATCATATGGTTTTTGTCCTTCAGTTTGTTAATATGGTGTATCACGTTGATTGATTTGCATATATTGAAGAATCCTTGCATTCCTGGGATAAACCCCACTTGATCATAGTGTATGATTCTTTTAATGTGCTGTTGAATTCTGTTTGCTAGTATTTTGTTGAGGATTTTTGCACCTATGTTCATCAGATATTGGCCTGTACTTCTCTTTCTTTGTGACATCTTTGTCTGGTTTTGATATCAGAGTGATGGTGGCCTCGTAGAATGGATTTGGGAGTGTTCCTCCCTCTGCTATATTTTGGAAGAGTTTGAGAAGGAGAGGTGTTAGCTCTTCTCTAAATGTTTGATAAAATTCGCTTGTGAAGCCATCTGGTCCTGGGCTTTTGTTTGTTGGAAGATTTTTAATCACAGTTTCAATTTCAGTGCTTGTGATTGGTCTGTTCATATGTTCTATTTATTCCTGGTACAGTCTCGGAAGGTTGTGCATTTCTAATAATTTGTCCATCTCTTCCAGGTTGTCCATTTTATTGGCATACAGTTGCTTGTAGTAGTCTCTCACGATCTTTTGTATTTCTGCAATGTCAGTTGTTAATTTCTCCTTTTTCATTTCTAAGTCTATGGATTTGAGTCTTCTCCCTTTTTTTCTTGATGAGTCTGGCTAATGGTTTATCAATTTTGTTTATCTTCTCAGAAAACCAGCTTTTAGTTTTATTGATCTTTGCTATCATTTCCTTCATTTCTTTTTCATTTATTTCTGATTTGATCTTTATGATTTCTTTCTGCTAACTTTGAGGTTTTTTTGTTCTTCTTTCTCTAATTGCTTTAGGTGCAAGGTTAGGTTGCTGATTTGAGATGTTTTTTGTTTCTTAACGTAGGATTGTATTGCCATAAACTTCCCTCTTAGAACTGCTTTTGCTGCATCCCATAGGTTTTGGGTCATCGTGTTTTGTCATTTGTTTCTAGGTATTTATTTCCTCTTTGATTTCTTCAGTGATCTCTTGGTATTAAGTAGTGTGTTGTTTAGCCTCCATGTGTTTGTATTTCTTACTTATTTTTTTCCTGTAATTGATATCTAGTCTCATAGCATTGTGGTTGGAAAAGATATTTGATACGATTTCAATTTTCTTAAATTTACCAAGGCTTGATTTGTGACCCAAGATATGATCTATCCTGGAGAATGTTCCATGAGCACTTGAGAAAAATGTGTATTCTGTTGTTTTTGGATGGAATGTCCTATAAAAATTAATTAAGTCCATCTTGTTTAATGTATCATTTAAAGCTTGTGTTTCCTTATTTATTTTCATTTTGGATGACATGTCCTTTGGTGAAAGTGGGGTGTTAAAGTCCCTTACTATGATTGTGTTACTGTCGATTTCCCCTTTTATGGCTGTTAGTATTTGCCTTATGTATTGAGGTGCTCCTATGTTGGGTGCATAAATATTTACAATTGTTATATCTTCTTCTTGGATAGATCCCTTGATCATTATGTAGTGTCCTTCTTTGTCTCTTGTAATAGTCTTTGTTTTTAAGTCTATTTTGTCTGATATGAGAATTGCTACTCCAGCTTTCTTTTGATGTCCATTTGCATGGAATATGTTTTTCCATCCCCTCACTTTCAGTCTGTATGTGTCCCTAGGTCTGAAGTGGGTCTCTTGTTGACAGCATATACATATGGGTCTTGTTTTTGTATCTATTCAGCCAATATATGTCTTTTGGGTGGAGCATTTAATCCATTTACATTTAAGGTAATTATCAATATGTATGTTCCTATTACCATTTTCTTAATTGTTTTGGGTTTATTATTGTAGGTCTTTTCCTTCTCTTGTGTTTCCTGCCTAGAAAAGTTCCTTTAGCATTTGTTGTAAAGGTGGTTTGGTAGTGCTGAATTTTCTTAGCTTTTCCTTGTCTTTAAAGGTTTTAATTTGTCCATGTAATCTGAATGAGATCCTTGCTAGGTAGAGTAATCTTGGTTGCAGGTTCTTCTCCTTCATCACTTTAAGTATGTCCTGCCACACCCTTCTGGCTTGCAGAGTTTCTGCTGAAAGATCAGCTCGTAACCTTATGGGGATTCCCTTATGTGTTATTTGTTTTTTTTCCCTTGCTGCTTTTAATACTTGTTCTTTGTATTTAATTTTTGATAGTTTGATTAATATGTGTCTTGGTGTGTTTCTCCTTGGATTTATCCTGTATGGGAGTCTCTGTGCTTCCTGGACTTGATTAACTATTTCTTTCCCCATATTAGGGAAGTTTTCATCTATAATCGCTTCAAATATTGTCTCAGTCCCTTTCTTTTTCTCTTCTTCTTCTGGAACCCCTATAATTCAAATGTTGGTGCATTTAATGTTGTCTCAAGATGTCTCTGAGACTGTCCTCAGTTCTTTTCATTCTTTTTTCTTTATTCTACTCTGCAGTAGTTATTTCCACTATTTTATCTTCCAGGTCACTTATCCGTTCTTCTGCCTCAGTTATTCTGCATTGATCCCTTCTAGAGAATTTTTAATTTCATTTATTGTGCTGTTCATCACTCTTTTTTGCTCTTTAGTTCTTCTAGGTCCTTGTTAAACGTTTCTTGTATTTTCTCCATTCTCTTTCCAAGATTTTGGATCATCTTTACCCTCATTATTTTGAATTCTTTTTCAGGTAGACTGCCTATTTCCTCTTCATTTGTGAGGTCTGGTGGGTTTTTGCCTTGCTCCTTCATCTGCTGTGTGTTTCTGTCTTCTCATTTTGCTTACCTTACTGTGTTTGGGGTCTCCTTTTCGCAGCCTGCATGTTTGTAGGTCTCATTGTTTTTGGTGTCTGTTCCCAGTGGCTAAGGTTAGTTCAGTGGGCTTCCTGGTGGAGGGGACTGGTGCCTGTGTTCTGGTGGATGAGGCTGGATCTTGTGTTTCTGTTGGGCAGGTGTAAGTCTGGTGGTGTATTTTGGGGTGTCTGTGGCCTTATTATGATTTTAGGCAGCCTCTGTGCTAATGGATGGGGTTGTGTTCCTGCCTTGGTAGTTGTTTGGCATAGGGTGTCCAGCACTGTAGGTTGCTGGTCGTTGAGTGGAGCTGGGTCTTGCTGTTGAGATGCAGATCTCTGGGAGATTTTTGCCATTTGATATTATGTGGAGCTGGGAGGTCTCTGGTGGACCAGTGTCCTGAAGTTGGCTCTCCCACCTCAGTGGCACAGCCCTGATGCCTGGCTGGAGCACCAACAGCCTGTCCTCCACATGGCTCAGAATAAAAGGGAGGAAAAAAATAAAGAAAGATAAAATAATATAAAGTAAAATAAAATAATTAAAATAAAAAATAATTATTAAGAGAAAAAACTTTAAGCAATAAATCAAACAAAAACAGACAGGACCCTAGGACAAATGGTAAAAGCAAAGCTATACAGAGAAAATCACACACAGAAGCATACACATACATACTCACAAAAAAGAGAAAAAGGGAAAAATATATATATATCGTTGCTCCCAAAGTCCATCCCCTCAATTTGGTATGATTCGTTGTCTATTCAGGTATTCCACAGATGCAGGTACATCAAGTTGAGTGTGGAGCTTTAATCCGCTGCTTCTGAGGCTGCTGGGAGAGATTTCCCTTTCTCTTCTTTGTTCTCTCAGCTCCCAGGGTCTCAGCTTTGGATTTGGCCCCGCCTCTGCGTGTAGGTCGCCTGAGGGCGTCTGTTTCCGCTCAGAGAGGACGGGGTTAAACGAGCAGCTGCTTCCGGGTCTTTGGCTCACTCAGGTGCGGGGGAGGGAAGGGTATGGAGTGCGGGGCGAGCCTGCGGCAGCAGAGGTCGTCATGACGTTGCAGCAGCCTGAGGCACGCTGTGCGTTCTCCCGGGTAAGTTGTTCCTGGTTCACGGGACCCTGGCAGTGGCGGGCTGCACAGGCTCCCGGGAGGGGCGGTGTGGAGAGTGACCTGTGCTCGCACACAGGCTTCTTGGTGGCAGCAGTAGCAGCCTTAGCATCCCATGCTCGTCTCTGGGGTCCGCGCTGATTGCCGCGGCTCGCTCCCGTCTCTGGAGCTCCTTTAAGCGGCGCTCTGAATCCCCTCTCCTCGCCTACCAGGAAACAAAGAGGGAAGAAAAAGTCTCTTGCCTCTTCGGCAGCTCCAGACCTTTTCCCCGGATTCCCTCCTGGCCAGCTGTGGGGCACTAGCCCCTTCAGGCTGTGTTCACGCCGCCAGCCTCAGTCCTCTCCCTGGGATCCGACCGAAGCCCGAGCCCCGCCCGCCCTGGCGGGTGAGCAGACAAGCCTCTCGGGCTGGTGAGTGCAGGTCGGCACCAGTCCTCTGTGCGGGAATCTCTCCGCTTTGCCCTCCGCACCCCTGTTGCTGCGCTATCCTCCGCGGCTCTGAAGCTTCCGCCTCCGGCACCCGTAGCCTCCGCCCGCGAAGGGGCTTCCTAGTGTGTGGAAACGTTGCCTCTTTCACAGCTCCCTCCCCGAGGTACAGGTCCCGTCCCTATTCTTTTGTCTTTTTTTTCTTTTTTCTTTTGTCCCACCCAGGTATGTAGGGAGTTTCTTGCCTTTTGGGAGGTCTGAGGTCTTCTGCCAGCGTTCAGTAGGTGTTCTGTAGGAGCTGTTCCACATGTAGACGTATTTCTGATGTATTTGTGGGGAGGAAGGTGATCTCCGCGTTTTACTCTTCCGCCATCTTGAAGCTCTCCTAGGGCTATTTTATACAGACTCTTCAGAGAATCTGAATGAACTTTAGAATTAGCTTGAGGAGGAAGAGAGGGAAGGGATATTAAATTAAAGCAAGAGAACCTTCTGTTTCCCACCCCAGTTACACTGAAGTTAACAGGTAAACTGATTTGTGTGGCTCTCCAGATATAATAAGCAATAAATGAAAACTTCTCAGTGTTTGAAGGCCCCCTTTGTGGCCCTCCAGTCTGTTTTATGGAGGCTCACAGGAGCTGTAGCTCCCTCATGGGATTAGGAGCTTACAGTCCCTCACAGGAGTATGTGACGCACTATGCAGATATTTATAATTATATCGTGAGGAGGAAATTAGATGTGTGAGTATAGGTTTTGAAGCAGGAGAAAGTGCAGAGGCAAAGGAAGCGTAAAGGTTTGTTTGCTGTGACTCTTTGGCAAAACCTGTTCTGAATGAAAATGCCCTCAAAGAAACCAGAGCAAAACATCATCAGCCTGAGGTCTCTGAGTATATAGAGTTGTGCCATATCAAAAAGAAGTCTAAGCTTGTGATCCCTTTTCTCAGGTGGGATTTAGAAGGTATGTCAGTATCTACACATTCAGTTCTAAGATGGTGGAAAGAAGCTTTGAAGCCAATGTAAAGCATAAAGCAGGATTTCATTAAGAGGTTATCCAGGGGCTTCCCTGGTGGCGCAGTGGTTGAGAGTCCGCCTGCCGATGCAGGGGACGCGGGTTCGTGCCCCGGTCCGGGGGGATCCCACATGCCGCCGAGCGGCTGGGCCTGTGAGCCATGGCCGCTGAGCCTGTGCGTCCGGAGCCTGTGCTCCACAATGGGAGAGGCCACAGCAGTGAGAGGCCTGCGTACCGCAAAAAAAAAAAAAAAAAAAAAAAAAGAACTTATCCAGGAACATGGAATGCTGGTGTGGGACATCAGGCTGGTGCTGGAGCATGGGACTGGGCATGCACCCTGAGCTGGCCCTGCACCCAGCCATGCCACAAGCTCTGAAATGACCGCCATGGAAACTTGGTTGCTAAGGGGTGCCAAGCTATGACTTCATCATCTTGGGAGCACTGGCCCCATCTGATGCCGCAGTGACTAGTCAGGGACTGATGGCTGCAATCTTAACACTTGAGTCTTACATCACCAGAGATGAATGAGCTCATTTCACACAAAGCCATTACAAAATCCATGGGAGTGACAATGTAGTTATAAAGCCTGAAATAGTGATAGGAACATCTACCAAAAGTCTGATCCAATGTTTCTTTCTTTCTTTCTCTCCCTCCCTCCCTCCCTCCGTTCCTTCCTTTGGTTTTCTTTCTTTTGCTGTGCTTGGTCTCAGTTACAGCAGGTGGGCTTCTTAGCTGCAGCACATGGGCTCCTTCATTGTGGCAGGCGGGCTTCTTAGTTGCGGCTGGAGGGCTCCTTTAGTTGTGGCTTACCAGCTTCTTAGTTGTGGCATGTGAACTCTTAGTTGTGGCATGCATGTGGGATCTAGTTCCCTGACCAGGGATTGAACCCTGGCCCCCTGCATTGGGAGTGCGGAGTCTTAACCACTGCACTACCAGGGAAGTCCCTGATCCCATGTTTCTGCGGCATAGAAAGCACTATAAATTTGGCATGATGATCATGTCATCTTGTGGTGTCCATACACTTGACATTTGGATTACAAAGGGCCCTTTGCTTCACCCTTAATAATTCTGAGATAGTATTTGTATGATTTACTAATGTTTTATCAAAAGTAATAACTATAGTATCTTTAACAATTTCCAGTTCATAGAGTACTTCCTTATATATTATTTTATGAAAGTATTTTGGAAGCTATTATGAAGTAACTTCTCTGTAAAATGAAAGACATATAAATGGTGTTCCCTAGTTGTAATGGCTTGAATTGTATCCCACTAAAATTCATAATTTGAAGTCCTAACTCCCAGTACCTCAGAATGTGACCTTATTTGGAAATAGGGTTTTTGCCAATGTCATTAGTTAATTTAAGATGAGGTCATTAGGGTGGGGCCTAATTTAATATGATTGGTGTCCTTATAAAAAGGGGAGGTTTGAACACAAGCTCACACAGGTAGAATGGCATGTGAACATGGAAGCAGGGATCTTGTGACTACAAGCTAAGGAACACCAAAGACAGCCACCAACCACTTGAAGCCAGAGGAGAAGCATAGAACAGATTCTCTCTGATAGTTCACAGAAGGAGCCAACCCTTCCAACACCTTGATCTTGGATTTCTAGCCTCCAGAAATAAGACAATTTCTGTAGTTTAAGCCACTCAGTGTGTGGTACTTTGCTGTGGCAGTGCTAGCTGACCAGTACAGCAATCGTCGACACATCCACGTTACTTGTGATTGTGCCACAGTTACAACTTTTTTTTCCCCGACTTTTCTCTGGAGACATTTGAAATTTCTTTAATAGAAGGTATGAGTGCTGGGATGTTGGTAGCAAGAGGAAGGCCTGGGACAGAAGGGCAGGCTGAGGGCTGTCGCAGATGAGGAGTGCTGAGCTAGCAGGGGATAGTGAGTGGTATGCTGGAGGGAAGTGGCCAGAGAAGTTAAGGGCCGGTGCTCATTAAGACTCCATACTCAGACCCTTTTTCTTTTTATCCTGTGCCTTCTCCCTGTCGCTCTCATCTACCCTCATGGTATCAATCTCTATTCATTGTTTGATAGCTCCCAAATCTCTACCTCTAGCCCATACCTCTCTCCTGAGATCCATGTATTCAACTGATGATTGACCTCCTTACTGGAAGACCCACAGGCACTTACGACTCAGTAAATGCAAGAATTAACTCTATTATCTTTAATCCAAACCTACACCTCCTACTGGCAATACAGTATGTCCCCTACATACGAGCCTTCAAGTTGCGAAGTTTCAAAGGCGTGAACTTGAGTTTGCATGTCCAATCACATAAGTTAGTTCACATGTTTGGCGTACATTGTCATGTGCATGCATCCTCTACAAGTGGTTGTGCTTTTGTATACTTCACAGTACAGTACTGTATAGAGTACAGTAATACTGTATGTTTACTTCAAGCCCAGGATGTCCAGAACCAAGTGTAAAAGCAGCAGTGATGTAGCTGGTACTACTATACTTTTCAAGGTACTGTACTGTAATATTAAAAAATGTTTTCTTTATTTTTTCTGTTTGTTTGTTTTTTAAGTATTATTTCTGTGAAAAGTATTATAAACCTATTACAGTACAGTACTATATAGCCGATTGTGTTAGTTGGGTACCTAGGCTAATTTTGTTGGACTTGTGAACAAATTGGACTTACGAACACACTCTTGGAATGGAACTCGTTTGTATATAGGGGACTTATTGTATTGTTTACTGGCATGAACTCATATCACAGGTCACTCGATCCAGGATCCCTGGTGTCATCCATAATCCCTCCCATTCCCTTTCCAACCACATCCAAACGATTCCAAACAACTGTTCCTTCTGCTTCTCTCAGGTCCCTCAAATCCATCCATTCCTCTGCATTTTCAGGTCCTACCCTAATTCAGACACTCGTAATTTCAGGTAACTTTCTCAGTGTTTTTTTTTGCATCACATCTCTTCCTTTCCTTGCTGTTGCCAGAGTCATATTTCTAAAATATGTGTCATATCACTTTCTTACGTAAGTCTTCAGTGGCTACCCAAAACATACAGGAGGACGTTTAAGTTCCTTGGCATGTCACAGCTTCGTTATTTGGTTCCTGCCCATTTTTCCAGTTTTATCATCTATCCCCTTTTGAACGCTAAGCCATAAGGAACTATCAACTAATTAGTTTCCTGAAGGTATCATGCTTTTTCACATGGATGTGA
The DNA here is from genome assembly GCF_949987515.2 of Delphinus delphis. Lineage (NCBI taxonomy): Eukaryota > Metazoa > Chordata > Mammalia > Artiodactyla > Delphinidae > Delphinus > Delphinus delphis. Next base: position 90,346,440 of record NC_082691.1, read on the forward strand.
AGTTCCACTTGCTTTTTCCTTTTTCAGGAAAACCATTCCTTCTTTGATTGCTATGCCTGTTTACTGAAGTCCATTTATCCTTGAAGACATCCCAAATATGCTGTTTCCCTTTTTTTTTTTTTTTACATGCTGGGCATATAAACAGTGAGGCAGTCACAGTCTAGTTGGGGATATATACGTCCAACAAATAATCATAAATTATTTTATTTTCATAATTATAAGCACTGTGAAAGGGAGCATCTAACACGTAGACCAAACCTGAAATGATGGAAGTAGAAAGAGTCTCTGGAGAAGTGTCATTTAAGCCAAGACGTAAAGGATGTACAGCAGTTTTCCAGGCAGAGAGGGTGCTAAGTGCTCTCTAGACAAGGCAACAATATATTTGAAGACCCTGAGAAAGGAGGAAGTTTCCCTTTCTCAACTCACATAGCATCTTGAACATATAAAATCATCATATTGCTGTAATAATTTTCTGACTTGTGAATCCTTTAATTCACAAGTAGAATCTGTGAAGTTTCAAGTTCAATCCAGGTAGAATCTGTGCAAGCTCTGGTCTGGTGTATTAGCTTTCCATCCAAGTAAATATAAGTTAAAGGAGAAGAAACTGGGATTTCCTAAGATTAAATCAGTGGAGATAACTTAGGTTGTTAGGCCCTCAGGAATTTTATCAAGTTTTGTCCATCTAAAGAAAATCTAAAGATTTCGATTGGGAGTTAATATTAATGTTCATGAGTATAACAATATCCTACATTTATGCAGATCTTTGGACTTGATGAAGTAGATATAAAAAGTGATGAGTAATGTGAAGTCCCACTTCTTCAGAAAGAAAATAAAGGAGAGATAGATTATACCTCACAAAGGCTCCAAGGTCATCATTTCTCCCCTGTCTTGCTGAAACAGGAATATGACGGACATGATAGATAGCTGTTGGAGCTGTGATTTTCTCTTGCTCTATTGGAAATAGAATAGAAAGGCCAGGCTGACACTGATGGATATGTGCTGTGATGTGAGTTGGCACAGTATCATACTGATCATACTGATCATTGCCAAGATCGGGATGTGTTCTTGCACAGTCTTTCCTGTAGCAGGCACTTTGCTTCTCCTGCAGGACTCTTTTCTTCCTCTTGATGCCGTATTGTTGTGTGACTCTGTTTCAGCTGTTTCAAGTGGTAGACGGAGGCAAGAAGGAGACGGCCATGTGTGTCGAGTGGCTTAGAGGTTCACCTGCCTCTAAGGAGGGAGGGACCTGAGGATAGATGATGACTCTCCTGCCTGGAGTCCAGGAAGACTGCCTGAAGGACTGATAAGCTCTGTGATGCCCAGGTCATTCCTTCTGCATACTTTGGACAGCAGCTATGGCCCTGCTGGGCGCTCAGTTATTTCCGGCTAACTGGGAAAAGGAGATGACCTGATCAGTACCCTCCAAATGGCCCCGCTCTCCACTTCTCCCATCACCATCCCTCAGAATAGTAGGGTTTTCACAGCCTACATTGTCACAGAAGTTCAAGCCTGCTAGCAGAGGAGTAACCTGATTTTACAGCCAAGTCAAGGAGGACTTCTAACAGGGCTAATGATACACTTGTCATCTGAGGAATTCAGAGCAGTTCAAAAATAATTTATAGTATAAGGGGTAAGAAATGTAAACCACTTTGTTGGAAAATGGACCATATCATACGTTTTCAGTGATTCTCCTCCTCTGTGACTGTAGAATGGCATCATAAGAGTGACATTTGTTTTCCTTTTATGCTATTTACCACACCAGGTTCCTTTTTCTTGCCATATATATTTAATTTTGACAGTGAAGAGATCACAAAAAGTAGCATTACAGGTTACTTTAATTACAGGCATTTCAATTGCTTATCAACATAGCAATAAAATACAGAAGTGTTACCAAGGCGTTGCTGAGTCGTCATCTCTTTTAATAGCTCTCTGTGAGTGTGGCCTGTACTGCAAGCTAATTATGAAGACTAACTCTTGCAGATGGGATGTGTGTACCTATTTTTAATGAATTGTTAAGCACTCAAGGAGGATGCCTGTTTGGAAACATAAGAGTCTTAATCTTAGTTTGATATATTTTACCCTATCTATTCTTCTATCCCTATTGAACTGCTGGGTATTTAGTTTGCTACTTCTTTTTTCCCCCCTTTTTCCTTAATTTTCTTTGTTATGGTGGAGAAGAGATTGGGGAGAGCTAAGAAAGCAAGCAATTAAATTTTTCTGAGTCACAGCCAAGACCGTTTAGAACTTATTGGAGTCCCTAGGAAAGATTTTCTATATCCCCCGAACTCCACATACTTTATTTGATGTTGCACGGAATGTGGGTTATTGATCTCTGTACGGAGAGGGTGGTAATGAGGGAGGGAAGTATATTCCAGGGATTTCTCTCAATCTGCAGTGTTTCTCTAAGCAGGGAAAGACCCATGATGAATTGTCATGTCTTCAACCTCCTTTGTTAGTCCATTTGTGGCATCATAGCGACAGGACACAGGGCAAACATTAGTTTTACATCACCTTGTTTAGGAACGTCATCATGAATAAGTACTTGAGTCTTCATGAAGCTGGCTTCTGTAACCAATACATCATATTTAGATGCACTTCACTTTTAAAATATATCTTCAGAAATCTGATGTCAAAATCATGCTGTGGAATCATTCCCAATGGACCGAACTTGAAGCTTCCAGAATAGAGAGCAGTATTTCCTCCTACTATTGTTTATTTTTCACATTAGGAAATTGTTTCAACATCAAGATACTATTTGGGCTCAGAGAACCTTATCTTAGGAGGTCTAGGTGTGGGATACATTTTGATTAAATTCAATATGAGTTGAGTCAATATGAAATTTTATCAAATAATCCTTATGTCAATCTGTTTGAATGAATCTACACACTAAAGTCTATGAAAGGATGGATCAGAAGCAAGTCCAGGTTGTATGGGGTCTGAGGCTTTAATGATTTGGAGAGCTTTCTTTAAGAAAAAGAATACAAAGTTACAAATGCAACTTTAAATTAGGTATGAAAATAAATATTTATTTAGACTGAGAAATCAAAAGTTATGCATTTTAAAATGCATTACAAAATCCCAAATCATCACAAAATCCTAAAAGAGAACACTATTTTTATTAATTAACTTTCGGATGCACTTTTATAATTGTTACATTTTTTGGTTGCATTCTCTTTGTCTCTTCAAATGATAATACATTTTAAATATCATTTTTTGTAGAGAGTAGAAAGGTAATAGTTTTGCCCTTAGCATACTGACTCAAAATTGCTTTGTATTACTGGTAGTTTAGAAACATTTATTTCAGTTTAAACTCTTTATTGATGCTGTTTGCAAATGTTTAGGATGTTTGTCACATTAGGGAAATCCCCTTTAAACTTTGCATTGTATATGAACTTTATGATTTTAGACATTTGAAGTTTTCTTAGGCAGAAGGTTTCTAATCTGAAATATTATTTGATCTGACAACATTCATTAAGCAATGCAGACTGTGTTTTTCTGTTCTATAACATTCATCTGCCTTTTGCTTTTTTATTTCTGGTTTGAGACTGTCCTGGTGGAATTTTTTTCTTCATGTTAGTGATATTGATCCACAAGTTATAGTTTCCATCATGATATAATAAGAATGTTGGTGATATTGAAACTTCAGCCAGTATTCTCTTTTAGTTTACATTTGGCTTCTTTATTAAAATCACTCTTGAATTTTGGCATTATCTATAATTCTGAAAAAATATAAAATGAATCTGAAAGTACAAACAAGAGTAGTTCAGTACATTTTAAATTACTGCTCTGTTGTACGGAGCTAAAAGTGTTGTAGTTAAATGAATTTTATATCACATAACATGATTTATTAGTGAATATTTGCACTTGTTTCTTTATTTCTATTTCACTGTGTTAGTGACAATATTTATACTATTTCATCTAGAACCACTAGAGTTTATCAGGACAATATGTGAGAGAGATTCTAAGATATAATCTAATATCTTGGGATGCATAAAACATGTAACAGCTGCAGGTTTGTGCCCTGCAAACACAGACATTCTGGTAAATTCCATTAAAAAATATTCTCATCAAAAAAGGGAAAAATATATGGTGCGTTTATATTTGTGTGTGCTGCATAACCACGTATACCTTTGGCAGGAGAAGACTTCAGTTTTGTTTATGCATTAATAAGAATGGAATCTTTTGTGTAAAATATCATACAAATTAGCTTTTGTCTTCCTACATTTCAAACCTTGTTTCCCTTTCACAACCCAACAGTCCTGGTGCTGGGTCAACCATAGGACATGCCAACATCATGGCTTAACTTCTCGTCATGCATTTCAGATCATGATGCCCGGTAAGTTGGTGTAGTTGACTGTAGGAGTATTTTTGGAGGTCATTTCCACCCCGGGATGGCTGCTCACAACTTAACAGAAATGACTGGAAGTGATATAAATATGAACTATTAAATTCAACTCAGTGTGTCCCTAACTCAACTTCTTAGCCAAAACCCAAAGTGATTCACAATTACACCAAAAATCATCCAACACAGGGGAAAATGTAACAGATGGGAAATCAGAGTGGAAAGAGACTGTCATCTAAAGCATTGCAGTTTAAAGATCTCTCATTTGCAAATTTTATGAAAATATGTGATGATATGTGGCTAGGTCTTCTCTCAGGGCCCTGTAAGGTGAAAGCCCCATTAGTCTCACAAGAAAGCTCATTCTGGGGGAGATCTGTCTCTGTCTCTGTCTCCATCTCTCTCTCTCTCTCTCTCTGTTTTCTTTTTCCCTCTTAAGTTTACTCTGCAATGGCCAGAGTGTGCTTTCATCCTTTCAATGCAAGAGGTGACACTGGCATGTTTTGGGAAAGGAGGGCCATGGAACAATAGTCTATATTTGGCACAAACTTGACACTCCCCATGTTTTCAGGGGGCGGCAACTTTCCATTTGCTAATTGACTCATAATTGTGCTCATCAGTCCTTTCTAGCATTTTCTGTAGGAAGTAAGGCCCAATACTTCTACCACCACGGAGAAGGAGTGAAGCACAGTCAGGCTAAATAGATTTCCGAAGTTTATATGGTGCTTTAATGGCTGCAGTGTTTGGGAAATGCCCTGTTAAATAGTTTTATTTAATATGGGACTTCCCAGAGCCTTTGAGATGGTAATGTGAACATCAAAGATGCTTCAAGAAAGGATGAGGGTATGCAACATTTCCTACATTTATTTCATCAAGAATTTTTTTTTTTTTTGCAGTACGTGGTCCTCTCACCGCTGTGGCCCGTCCCGCTGCGGAGCACAGGCTCCGGATGCGCAGGCCCAGCGGCCACGGCCCACGGGCCCAGCCGCTCCGCGGCACGCGGGATCCCCCCGGACCGGGGCACGAACCTGCGCCCCCCGCATCGTCAGGCGGACTCCCAACCACTGCGCCACCAGGGAAGCCCACATCAAGAATCTTTTTTTTAATCTGTCGTGTCTCCTGTAGAACTGAACTTGTGGAGAAACACAATGCTTGTATTTCCATTTTCCATTAGCTACCCCCCCGTCCCCCCGTGAGGAGTTAAGACCGGTATTCCTGTTTGAACCAACCAAGAGTGCACATAAAATAAGCACTTATTGTTCAATGACAATAAAGTTTTCAGTAAAAACCTGTTCCTAATAAATTCATATGTGTTCATGAGGCTGTGATTACTAACATTGATGTCGATTTTTAAGTAGTTATATTCAGAGCAAGGTTTAAATAAATTCAAGCAACTCAATATGCAAAGTGATCATCTTTTAAATTCATCTGAATTGTGGATTATACACCCTGGCACAACTCTTCATTATTTGTCCCTGCTGCGCTCAAGATGCCCCGTAAGGGCTTGAAGGCAGGTGTAAAGTGAGTTTAAAAGGGACGAGGGAGGGGCTTCCCTGGTGGCGCAGTGGTTGTGAGTCCGCAGGGGACAGGGGTTCGTGCCCCGGTCCGGGAGGATCCCACATGCTGCGGAGCGGCTGGGCCCGTGAGCCATGGCCGCTGAGCCTGCGCGTCCGGAGCCTGTGCTCCGCAACGGGAGAGGCCGCAGCAGTGAGAGGCCCGCGTACCACACACACAAAAAAGGGACGAGGGAGCTGAGTGAGGAGTAAGAGTTAATGAACATGTGTGTGAGGATGGAAGGGAGCAGGTGTACAGAAGGACGATGAATGAGAGGTAACCTCCACTTGTGACAGCGTCCAGGTTCAGAATGAGGCGGTGTCAGACGGCTGTGCTGCTGCCCAGTTACCTGAGAGCCCTTAACTGGAGGCAGTGTCTGTTCTGCTGATGGCATCCTGAAACGGAACCCACTCTCTACTGCCACTGCCCTCGATCAAGTGCAGCCCTGCTTTTTATTGAAACTGCCTCTTCCTAACTGGAACCCCTGCCTTAAAGTTTATTTTATTTCAGTACATGCTCCTCACTGCGGCCAGAAATACCTCCCCAAATGCAAATATAATTATTCTATGGACATCCACACAAGCTCTTTGAGGAAAAGCCAGAATGGTGGCAAAGTGCGAACAGCAAAAGGAGAAAAGGGAGAGACTTGACCAAGGCTCTGATCATCAGGATGTATGGTGTGGGCCAGGTGACAGGCAAAGGCAGAGGGAAGCAGTGCCCGGTGCTGCAGTGTATGGCGTGCATTTATCCCCGAGTCCCAGTTCCTGCTAAACTCTCATTTGGATTCCTCATCAAATCAAGATTTAAGGCAAACTGCTATGGAAGAGTTGAACCAATTTCTTTCCTGTGTTCACCTGAGCCTCATCAGTTGCAGGCACCACAGGGTGAAGTGCAGTGTATGTTCGCTTGTCTGTGATCAATCGTAACACCAATGCATTTCTTCTTTCCCTTTTCTAATATTTCTTTCCGTTAAGAGTCTCTCCTCGCTTGGCCTGGCTAGTGCTTGACACAAGGCTTCTGAACCTCTTCCTGAAAACCAAAGCCTAGTACTGTGGAGCGGGGTGGGAAGAGAAAATTAGTGAAGAGAGAAGGAAAAAAGGTACTAAAAATACCTATGCTATATGCTCTTGTGAAAAATTATAACAGGGGTGTTTCTAGCTAGAATTCAGAATAAGGAGAAGAATGAATGGAATCCCAGGTCCAAAGAATAATGTTAAGAAACCAACTTTAGAGTCACAGAATTACGCATTCAAGCCTTGCTCTGCCAATTTTTGGCTCTGTTTGTTAATATGTAAAAAGTAAAATGGGATCAATAGTGGTATGTATCTCATAGGGTGGTTTCAAGAATTAAATATTTCTTATACTTAGTGTTTAATCAGTATTAACTAATATTCTTTTTTTCTGTTGATGATTTTGTGATCAACAGAAGTTAGATTTGAAGTTAGAAAAGTTAGAGGTTAGGAAAAAAATGAAGATTAATCTTTCATCTTTTCCCACATTGACTGATTTATGACAGATTAATTGTTACCATTTTTTGGTAGCACATATTAGATTCTAGGGTAGATACTTCAAAGCAGAAGACACCCTTGAGAAGTGTAAAACTTAGATCCTGTTTTGAAGTAACCTAATAGATCATTTACATATCAGTTGAATAATCCAACAACATTAAAATTTCAGGATATTATATTTGAAAGAAAACTCATAGGTCATTTACTGAAACTCTTTCATTTCATAGATGCCGAAGCTGAGTTGTATCATTCATTTGTTCATTCACTTAACAATTTTATTGAGTACCTCCTATTGGTCACATACTATTACCTGACAGGTATGATAGAACCTGAGGCATAGCAGTGAACAGAACATACAGAATCCGTGCTCTTTTAGGGTTTCTGTTCTAGTTGAGGGAAGCAGACAGTAAACAAATAAAATATCAGGTGGTGACATGTGCTATGTTAAAAATAAAGCAGAGTAAGGATGAAGAGGAAAAGAAACACAAGAACATGCATGGGTTATTGTGTGTGTGTGTGTGTGTGTGTGTGTGTGTGTGTGTGTGTGTGTGTGGGGACACTCTTTTTCAGGGGAGGACTCTCTGAGAAGGGGACATTTAAATAGAGACATGATGGATGCCAGTACCAGGTTTGCTTGTGTGAAGGCAAAGTAGCACCTCAAGGATGACCCCTGTCCAGATCAGCCTGCCCAGCCCTCTCAAGCACAGGTTAGTTTTGGAAGAGTGTTTGAAGATGAGGTGAGGAAACAGTAAGTACGTTTTGGAGGAAAGGTGGCACAGTGCACCTTTCTGCTTCTGGCTCACGATAATTTCCAGTAGCTTATGTGAACCCTTTGCTGGTAGGTAATGTAGTATTAGGGCATTAACCAAAAAGACTAAAAGGAAATGCTTCTTGTTTTCACATTCTCTTGTTCCAGTTTTTTGACACATATGAGTGTGACTTAATGTGAGGGTACTTGAGACTGCTTTATCTTCTGCAGAAATGTCATCTTTATGAAAGTTAAAAGTAAGAGGAGAACAGGGCTTAGGTTCTAGAGCGTATTTTCATGGAGGCAGCGGCATCACAATTTAAAAATCCCTAACAGCAGAAACAGTTGAGAGAGGGCATTTGTTGGAATGAAGTGACAAAGACCCCCCAACCCTCATTGTTTGCCCTCTCATTGTGGGAGTTAACTGTCAACAACGGGAATTTTAAAGACAAGGTGAGGAGGAGAGCATGTTCTCTTCTTCCCCCTCAAGCATTAAGGTCATAAATGTGAATAAGGTACTCAAGTTACCAATGGAAAAGTGCGCTGTTGACTGGGATTACTCCAAAAGCAAACCAACCAAAAACCAAACAAAAAGCCTCTTACTGACAGACTCAATACTCTCCAGCTTGGACATCAATCCTCGAGCTGTTGTTGTCTCCCCTTGCCTGCCTTTGAACAATTAGAAGCACTAACCTCAGTATAGGTTAGGGTATGGAACCTTCTTCAGAATCTTGATTTCTTCATACCATATTGGCACTTAAGTTCTCCAGCATGGATCAGAAGTATGGAAAATTGTGGAAATCCTGTATATCGCCTAGGAGGAAGGAGAAATAGTTAAAGACAAAAGGATGTCAGCATCAGTGGGTAGTGCTGTCTGTTACTGAATTTATTGAATCTGTGCTAGCAATTGACTTTTTAAGTGGTATCGTCATTTAATATAACACTGAAAATAATGCTTCTCCAAACTATGACACCATGTTTCTTACATCTTAAAATTTTTATTTTACATTATCAAGAGACTATTTTAGACTTATATAGAGTTAGAACTTTCTTTTATTATTTACCGTATTTGTATATGTATAATAAGGAAGATACAAGTACAATAAATTGATTGTTATTGCAGGAAGATGTGGAATTACAGTCACTCCTGTAACAAAGATCTTTGCTCCATTTATACCCTGTTGCTCAGTATCCATGTCTTTCCACATGTATAATCACTTTTTATTTAATGCCAAATAATAGTCCAAATTTTAAAATTCAGTAATGAAACTCATTATTTCTACCACCTACAATGCAAATAACTCAACTAAAGTGAGTTATGAAGATCTATGACCAAGTTTGCACATGGGCAGGTAGTTACAACTTCCTCACAACTGCCACCTGGGGGACAGCAATTTTAAGATGCCATCAATTAGAAAATGCATCTCAATTTCAGAGATGTTGAATATGTGAGGGGAAATGGGTATACCATTTGGATGGAATATGGTAATTACAGAAATAGAAAGTGAGAAAGCCCTATAATACTTTCTAATCCCATGGAACAAGGGGAGGAATGTTGGCCAGAGCATACTTGACTTTAGGTGAATGTATCCCTAATTCTGAATGAATTCTGGCACATGGGAGCTGCTGAGGATGAGTCTCTCTAGGGAATGAATGGATGACTATGGTTGACTTTTCTCCCTTAAAGGAGAAGGCAGGTTCTCGTCACTGCTGCTGTTGACTTATAATAACGGAAATTAAGTGTGACAAAAGAAAGGTCACCAATGACCTCACAATCCTAACATTACTTTCATTTTTTGTACTCCATCCTAATGTTCATCTATATGCATTTTTAGTTTTCATAATTGTAATCATAATAACGAATGTATCATTTTATAGGTTTTCACTGAATATTATATGCAGACAGTATAATCATAATTTTATGGCTGTGTAATATTCCATTGATTTATACACTATTTAAACATTCCTTATTATTATTATACATTAAGAATCCTTCTGATGCTTTAATATTTTAGATGGAGCTGCAAATAACATTATTGTGTACTTAGTTTTTCCTTCTGTTGAATTACTTCCTTAGGAAAAATTCTCAGGAGTGGAATTTTTGGGTTTAAGGGAATGATACATTTTTATAGCCCTTGGTATAAAATTGCCACAAGAAAGGTGCCAATAAAATTTCAGTGGCCATTTCTCCTTGAAGATTCTGTAGGACAGGGGATTGTTTTAACCACTCTGCAATGCTTGTCTTCTCCATTTTCTGGGATGAGTATGTCATTGGAGGCTTGGCTGACAAAGAGAGGGACAAACAGATGAAATGCATTTCTCTGGCTTAGTTACGAGGTGCTCCCCAGCTTTCTCACAGCTTGGAAGCTGTGGTTCAGTTCTTCCCTCTGCTTTTCCATCTTTCTCAGCTCTGTGCAACTGGATAGAAGGCTCTAATGGGCTCTGAGTTAAGGGAAATCAGGCATTATTAGGTAGGACATGGAGCAGATTTCCTTTTGAATCCTTCAGAATTGGATAGAAAAGGTAAACTTTGTTTAAGAAGGGTGGCTTGGTTCTAAAGTAATTTGCATACTTACTCTATGGAATTAGTCTGATTCAGAGGGTCAAAATGCTGATGTTCATTTTGTTGGATTCAAGATAACTAGTACCAGGCTATAAAATCATCAGCTAAGTTAAGGCTATGTGTGAGAGACATGGAGCTGAATTTAGGACAGAAACATGTGCCTCATTGGGATATGTGCCATTTGAGGATTTTTTCACAACGCTTTCGGTCATATCTGGGCTTCGACCATATCCTCCTCGCTGCATAGAGAAAGTCGGTAACTTAAGTGACAGAGGTATGTTTCCAGGATCCTGAAGGAAAGGAAGCAGGCGTTACAACTCATGCAGTTCTTACATGGGCTGCGTTCTGCATGAGGGAGGGTAGCACTGTCCACCTATCTGTTGACCTACCCTAAGTAAATCTTATGCTCCGAAATCCTTGTTTTTCAATAAATAGTTCCATTTTATCCACGTTATCTCTCTACTTCCAGTTACAAAAAACATTAAGCTTTTTGGAGAAGACTGGCAAGGGCCATGGACGCCATCTGCGGTTATGGGAAAGCAAAAGAAAACTATCTGTAGAGGGTATCATCATGGTCATAAGGACTCAGAAAGTGCTGTTTGCTAAGCTTCATTACAATTGTCATAATACTAAATCTTACAGTCTCAAAACACAGTGTGATGTTATGATACTAGATAGGTCAAATCAGATGGAGTTTGAGTTCAGGTTTTCAATCACTTTTTTTTTCTATAGCATTTATTATAGAAACTGGGAAATCATTGTTTGAGTCTTTCTTTTTTTAATTTTTAATTACAAATGTTTTTTACTGGAGTGAAGTCTGAGTCTTTCTAGCTTTCCAGTTTGTAGTCTTCAGCTTTGACACTTTGTGTTATGTGCTCATAACCACGGACACATGTTTGTGTTATATTGGTCAACAATATAACACAATATAACAATATATTGTTATACTGTTTGTGTTAGCAATATTGGCACAAACAATATAACAATACTGTTCGGGTGCAGGTGACAGAAATTCATCACAAGCAAGTTAAAAAGAGGAATGTACTGGTTCGTGTTACAGGGAAGTCTGAATAGTTTGGGGCACACGTGGATCCAGGGGCTGGAATAATATCCTCACATTTCTATTTTAATCTCTGTTTCATGGTTCTGCCCTTTTGGTGTGTGGCTTCTTTTTCATACAGGCTCTAGCCACATGTTAGGAAATATGGACAATGGTAACGCAAAGTATACACTCTTCGCTTGTGACTCCCCTCTGCTAAGAGAGAGCCTGTTTGCCTCAGCATCCAGTTTCAAGAGTGACTTAGTTGGCGATGTTGGCATCGTATGTCCATCCCTGAACAAATTATTATAGTAAGGAAAATAATGTTCTCCAATTGGTGGACCTAAGTGATGACTTCACTCCTTTGGCAGGTGGGGCTGGACATCAAGACTGACAATGTCCCACAGTGAGCACATGGGGTGGAAGAGGGGTGGTGTAATAAGGAAAAGTGGGGTACACTTAGAAAAAGAGGAGGAAGGGGTTCTGAGCAAACCCAACAAGTGGTCATTATGGGGCAGTTCTAAATGCCAATAAGATTCACTGAAGAGATGAGGTGGTGTTTTTCAGTGTTTTCTTTTCTTTTAGATCTGCTTTCATTACCTTCCATGTTATCTGATATTTTGGAGTCATGTCTTTAGACTACGTTAAATGTGTACTCTCTTGT